>NW_008598248.1:694-23025 GCF_000691845.1 Merops nubicus
AAAGAGGCCTGTTTGCCTCTGATTCCTTTTGCCACAAGTCCTGGTGGGGAAACAAACTTCTGTGGAAACCCTTCAATGCTAAAAAGTGTTCCCTGGCCAGTTCCTCCTGCATGCTTGCTGTGCTGGGGGAAGTCCTGCAGCTTTGTCTGCAGCATCACCTCCTCCAGCTTGACCCCCAGGTTCTTCCCTGGTGAGAGCTCAGCTGGATGGTCTGCACATGAACATGGACACTTGCAGAGCAGCAGTGATGCTCAGGCACCACAGGGAAGTCAGAGACAACTGACCCACTGAGCCTGAGGTAGCAGGAATTCCCTAGAACAAGCAGGAGCTCAGGACTGATAAAGGAAGGAGTTTGGGTGGTTTTTTTCCTAAGATTTTATCCTTTTCCCCCCTATAGTGTTACCTCTTAGATATAAGAACCAGTCTTCTGGATGCTTGTGAATGATCTGCAGCACTGGCCATGGGTAGGTGGAGAACAAGCCCTGTGGTGAGTAGCTGCAAGACTAAACCTGTAGCATCTTAGTTTAGACAGGAAGGCACTCTAAAGGGTGATGTCTTCATTGAAAATAAACATATAAAAAGGTATAAATCTGGAAAATATTGGGCTAAGTACTGCAGAAGATTAGTTTTATGTTAATACAATGATCTCCCCCAAATTCACCATACCATTTGCCTAGAAATGAAGCAGTTCAAGCCAAAGACCTGCAGGAAAAGCAGAACCAGGTAAGCAACTGCCTTTCACCTCCCCTGCATCCCTTCAGGACTCCTGAAGGCTGGAGATCAGGGTGGGCAACAGGAAAACAATGTGGAAACTTGTTAGATCTGGTCTGCTGAAATCAATGGACTCCCACCTATGTGGCTCTAATGGGACTGAGAAGAGAACTGTGTAAATAATGGACTTTTTTAATGTATTTTTTTTTTTTTCTTGATAAACTTAAATTTTAAATGTCAAATATCAGGTGAAACAACTTTTTATTTTCTATTCTTCTGCTGGAATGCAAAATCAGAACACTGCTTTGGGATCCCGTGACACTTTTTATTCCAGACAAATGATTTTTGTTATGCTCTTAGTGAATTTTGAATTTAGATACGTTTGTAAGGGTCTCCCACTAGAAAACTCACTAGAAAACAGCTCTCTGCTGAAGCTGTGAGCAGGACCAGCTGCTGGGTGAAGAAGCACATGGGGTAGAGAGCCCCAAGCTCTGGAAATGAGCCCTGTTGGAGGAGCAGTTGTTTCTGCACATGAGGATGTTCTCAGATGCTGAGCATGGAATGAGGTGGGGCAGCACCTTAGTCTTAAAACCAGCTACCTGCTGCCAGTGACCCTGCTGGAGAGGCTCCTCCATCCTCCAGCTGCTTCAGGGTAAGGTATGGTGTGAGCAAACCCCCTGGGACTGCAGGAGGGCTGTGCTCTGCAGGGTTCCCCAAACCCACCCTGGATCTTTACACTGACACCATCTAAAGGGAGACATTGGGAAGCTGTTGACAGCTCTGTTCATTATTCCATGCCACACAAAAATAATTTGGTTTTGCTTTCTGAGCTACTGAGGTGGGAGGAAAAGTCCTGCTGCTGGTGAGGAGGACAGAATTCCATCCTCTGAGATGGCTCATGAGCCTTTTTGCTTGACTGATGGGAAGGTGTGTGAGCTGGGGACAGAGTTTGCATAGAGGGATCTTCTGAAAAGGTTTTAGTGTCAGGAAAAATCCACAGAGAAACCATTTCTTCTTCCCTGCTGCTGTAAAACCTGCAGCACTCATTGCTCTGCTCTTCCACCCTGCCCAGGGATGAGATGTCTCCTCCACGTGTGGTCCTTTCCACTAGCAAAGGCACCTGTATCAGGTAGGACTGAATTACAACCAGAAGCATCAAAACCATCACTCCCTTCCAAGTGGAGCTTCTGCTCTGTCACTTCCCTGGTATCAAGAGGTGCAAGGTGTGATAAGCTGCTTTCCAGAGCACACAAGACTGTCACTTGCTCCACATCCAGGCTGGGGTGAAACTGATGGCTGTGGGAGGGGGGCTGAGGTCCCCATCACCCACCCATGTCCCTCCTGGAGTAAATCTGAGCTGCTCCCTCCTGGGTAGGATGGAATGGTGGTGGGGCAGGTGACTTTTGGATATCTATCTCCTCAGCTGAGCAGCTCCCCGCCAGCCATCAAAACCATCACTCCCTTCTAAGTGGAGCTTCTGCTCTGTCACTTCCCTGGTATCAAGAGGTGCAAGGTGTGACAAGCTGCTTTCCAGAGCACACAAAAAGACTGTCACTTGCTCCACATCCAGGCTGGGGTGAAACTCATGGCAGTGGGAGGGGGGCTGAGGTCCCCATCACCCACCCATGTCCCTCCTGGAGTAAATCTGAGCTGCTCCCTCCTGGGTAGGATGGAATGGTGGTGGGGCAGGTGACTTTTGGCCATCTCCTCAGCTGAGCAGCTCCCCACCAGCCATCCCAGCGTGGGGCAGGGCGGGCACCCTGCTGACAAACAATAAACAAGGAAAACAACGAGTCAGGGGAAAAAAAAGGCAATTGTCTTTTTGACAATCTGCTGTTGGGTAAAGGAGGGAGGGGGGGGTTGGGCAAAAGACCCTGTAAGAATGAGGAGCCTGGGAGAAAGGGGATAAGTTAACATTAAATGGGCATGTGGTGACAGGGGGGGAAGTGGTGGGACAGCTGGAAATGCAGCAGGAGGCTGGGGAAAATCGATAGGAGATAAGCGTTCCAGGGGTAGTGCTGTTCATCAGGTGACAAAGTTAAAGGCAGCGAGCCACTAAAAGTGAGAAAATATCACTGACCCCCGGCAGTATTGATCAAACAGCTGAGCTGCTCAAGGCCAAAGTCACTAATAAAGTGAGACGTAGCAGCAAGGAGCCCATGAGAGCAGATGAGCTGGCTGCCGAAGGTCTGCAACATCCAAACAAAACCTAGCTGCAAAAGTTCTTGTTAACCATCTTCTTCTTTGTCTTCTCAAGTGCAGAGGGGACAAAGCAGCTTTGTGGGGAGGCAGAGGCAGGGAGCTGAGATGCAGGGAGGTTTGTGAGGCCATTGAGGGCTGAGTGGGTTTTGTAGCAGAGGGAGAAGAGGAGTTAGTGATGCTGGGGAGGGTCAGAAATTCTGCCAGCTCTGCCAGGACACCAGCAGGAGCCAGCCTAGCTCTGCTCACCCACCCCCCAAAATTCAGGCTGCAGCACTCAGTGGGTGCTCCTGTCCCAGCCTGGGTGTCTGAGCTCCTGCAGTGGCACCAGTGCCCCTCTGCCAGCCACGTCCCCCTGAGCTGGAGCCTGGCCTGGAGTCAGCTGGCACAGGCAGGATGGGGCTTTTTGTGCTGCTTGGTTTCCTCTAACTGCACGTGGCTGAGGATTCTGGCAATGGCAGGTCTCTCACAGGACACAGACGTTTCAAATGGGACCAATAATTCAATTCACAGATGTTTATTCCCTGCCTTGATATCCCTGAGATAGTCCCTGGAGGGTCCCGTGTCCTCATTTCTTTTGCTTTTTGAAATAGGTTCAGGTCGACTCGGTGTGTTGGTGCAGCCACAACCTTCAGCTACCCTTGACCACCTCAACATGTGCCCCAGAGCTGGGTGAGAGGGTGCTCGTGGCACTGCTGTGCTTCAGGAGCCACCCCTGCTGCTGCTGTGGGGCTGGGGCTCACAGCAGCAGGGGTCTGTGGGGCAGGGACAAGCCTGGCCTGGGGGGAAGGCCCCTGTGACTCCCAGTGGTGGCAAAAGGACTTTTTATGGTGAGTAGAGACTGTGAATGGAGAGAGGAGAGTGGTTGTAAAGAGAGTAAATATGTGTGGCAGTGTTGTCTGGAAAAGAAACAGCAGAGAGCAGAATAGGGCTGTGTGGTAGGATGCAGGGGAAAACAGAAGAACCCCAGTTTTGGTGCTTGATGATGCATACATGGAAAAAAAGAAGAAAAAGCCCTCTCCTCTTTTCTTAAAGTGATCAGGAAAGTCTCTTCACCTCCTCTGTTTTTTTAATGAGAGAAGTTCCTGGATGATTGTTCTGTCCTGGGAAATAGCTGAGCTCAAATGGAGAATCCCTCACACCTTTGCAGGAGTCATCTCCAGCCTGCAGGCAGCCTCCTGGGCTTTCATTTGCTGTATTTGGTATCATGCCCCAATTAAAACAATAAAGCTGCATGATAATTTTTTTTTTCCCTAGAGTCATGGAATTAAAGACAGAATTTGGAGCAATTATTTGGGAATAGCTGTGCTGGATCATTTTTTTTTCCAGCAGAATAGCCCTCCATACATCAGCATCACCTGACATCAAACCTCCCTACTTTGATTTGTAGTTTCTTCTAGAGCAGGCTTTTTAGCTCAGTTGCTAGTGTAACATCCAGCAGGCAACTTGATTTCTGATATTTCAGGTTTTTGGCTGCTGTGAAGCACAACAAATTCCCCACACAACTGAACAAGGGTTAAAACACTCAAGCTGGTGGCTACCTAGGTTCTCCAGTGCCATTAGCTACAGCTCAGAGTCCCCTGGTCTTGCACCTTGGCAAAGTGTTGTGTTTTTTTACTGCCCATCCATGTCTACGTTGCTACAGCCAGAGATTTTGGGAGGAGCTGAGGTTGGAAGGCAGCTCTGGAGATCATCTTGGTCCAACCCTCTGCAAATCAGGGTCAAGCAGAGCATTATGTTCACTCAGCTCTTGTATTCCAGTCATATAGAATCATATATCTTGTATTTTGATAACACCCTGTATTCTGGTAAGGTCTGAAGTGAGCTGGGTGCTGATCTAGTTCCCCAAGTAAAGGGAAGGAGCAGTAGACAGGAGGAAGTTTTTGCTTCAGCTTGCAATAGAAATGTGGGAGGGGGATGCAGGGTGCCAATGAAGTGCTTGGAATGAGCTTAGACTCAGGCCCAGCCAGTTCCTTGCAGGAATGTGGGCTGTAAGTGAATAATTCATGGATAAATTCTGTCAAAAAGCAGCAAATTTGGCTGAAGTTACCCCAGAGGAGGTTTCACTTGCATGTTAGGAAGGATTTCTTTCCTGGCAGAGTGGTCAGGCACTGGAGGAGGCTGCCCAGGGAGGTGCTGGAGTCACCAGGCCTGGAGGGGTTCAAAAAATGTCTTGCTGGCCACTTGGGGACATGGTTTAGTGCTCGTGTTGGGTTGATGGTTGGACTTGATGATCTTGGAGATCTTTTCCAACTTCAGTGATTCTGTGAAATCAGGATAACTCCTTCTGTTCAATACTTGTATCTTCCAGCAGACCCTTTGTTTCACATAATTGAGAAGTTAGTGTGAGGCAGGAACTGGATGAGCTATTTGACCTCTTTGTTGCTAAAATGCCCTTTTATTCCAGTTCTTAAGTGTGTCTGGGAAGAGGAGTGTCCCAAAACTCGTCAGAAATAGCAGAGAGGAGCTGCTCAGGCTATTTTGTTGAGTTATTTTATGATTATCCTAGCACTTGCATCATTATCTGCTCACACAAATTGTCTTTGTGCACTTACTTGATTTTTTTTGGGTGACTGTTAAGACCCTGAATATAGGGAAAGCAGAGCTGCATGGGGCTTGTTCTTTTGGCTCAGAAAGGAAAGGAAAAGCCCACTTTTTGGTTAGTTTTTTATTGAAAGAGAACTTCCATTGGCTCCTGCCCTTCCTCTGGCTTTTGCCCACCTTGTTTGTGGAGTAAAGAGGGAGGATGAAATAAATCCTCATGTGCCAGCCAAAGGTGTCTATGAGATTGTAATGATGATGTAGTGTCCTAAAAGCATGAGTACCTTGAATATCTACAGCACAGGACCTGACAGACCCTCCTGAGGAGGTTTTTGAGTGGGGGAAGATGATAGCTGATAGAGGAGAAGGGAATTTAGGTAGCTCAGCTCTAGGGAGGAGAAGCTGGAGCAGCTGCTGGCTCCATGAGGTTTCTATATGATAGCAGAAACAACTGCACCTTAAATTCATAGCTGAAGACCCTGCAACCAGGAGACAGTGTTTGCTTTGATGGATAGGGTTACCATTAGAAAGGTATTGCAAATTTTAACTGGGGCATTGACCATTTTACACGCAGCAAGGACAGATCAGTGAGCAAAGACAGATTAATTTAATTAAATCAATATGCGATCACTAAGCCTCATAATAAAAGCTTAAATAAAAACTTTGGGTAGAAAAATTGATTCCCTTTGCAGAGTAGGAGCTGGAACAGCTGTTTGTTCATTAAATATTTTTTTCAAGAGTTTACAAAATGATTGACTTGTTCCTCTCCACATTTCCCCAACCTGCCATGTGATAGAAAAACTGGTAACCAGTACTTCAGAGTGTTGCTTGGTTGGTTTTTTCCCTTCCCCCTGCAAACCTTTGCACCTCTGTCCCTTCAAGAGAGGCACAGTTGTACCTTTCTGGGCTTTCCAGATGCTTTCTTTCATTACTTAAATTAGGGGCAATGATCATGATTTTTAAAGGTCAGTGATGTTGGGTGTGCAGGCACTGGGTGCACGGGTATTTCTTACCCACCCTGTTGGGTTTTATACTCTGCTGAGCCTGTCAAGCTTTGTACTCTTAATTCTTAGGAAATCATCAGCTGAGATGTTTGGGCAGACAGGAAAAATGATGAAGGAGATGGAACATCTACCAGGGGCACACGTGTGGGAAGGTGCATCAAAAACCCTCCTCTGCAATAGGCTTTTTCCAGATTATCTGAACTTGACTGTTAACTTTGCTAGCAGGATCACAGGTTGTTAGGTCTGCTCTTAAAACAGAGAGGCTTTCCCCTCCTTTCAAACACCCACATATTCCTGCAGGTGAGTTGTTCCTGTAAGCACCTTGTGTCAGAAGACTGTTTACAGTCCTAACTCTGAGCCTCATCTGGCTGTTCATCTCTCTTTAAGTGATCTCTCTTCTCTGTGTTGCAATAGGATTTTCCAAATTATCTGAACTTGACTTGTTAACTGTGCTAGCAGGATCACAGAGGGTGGTTGTTAGGTCTGCTCTTAAAACAGAGAGGCTTTCCCCTCCTTTCAAACACCCACATATTCCTGCAGGTGAGTTGTTCCTGTAAGCACCTTGTGTCAGAAGACTGTTTACAGTCCTAACTCTGAGCCTCATCTGGCTGTTAATCTCTCTTTAAGTGATCTCTCTTCTCTGTGTCCTAGCTGGGACACAACCAAGCATTTTAGGCTTTCAGCAAGATCACTGTGCCCATGAGTAACCCAGCAGATCTCCTGCTGCTACAGGGACCAAGCCCATCAACCCTGCTCCAGCTTTCTCCCTCCCAGCTCCTCAGTGTTCCTGTCATTTCTGGCTTTTGATACAAGACCCCTCAATTAGTTTATCTCCAAGTATTGAGAAGAGCAGGTGAGAGTGTGGACGTTGCAGGAACCCTTCTGGACCTGATGAACATCTCTCACTCCATCCCTGTCCCCCTCCCAAAGCCAAGCTGAGCCGCTCACTGCTCGTGAGGCTTTCCCAGCTCTCCTGCTTCCTCCTGGCTTAAGCTGAGGGCCTGGGCAGCCAGCACCCCGTGCGTGGCTTGGCCAGCCCCAGCAGTGGGATAACAGATGATGTGGCAGCTCTGGAGGGGCTGGGGGCTCTGCTGGAGCAGCACTCATCCTGCCCGTTGGCATGGGAACAGCCCGTTATTCAGCGGGAGGCAGCGGCCGTAGCACCCCCCGGCCATTTGTCCTTGTCTAATTATTATTACTCTTTGCATTTTCTCCCAGTGGATGAGTAATGGCAGAGGGTTGGAGGGAAGGGAAGGTGCAGGGGAAGGGAGCAGTGATTTGTAGGGGGGGTATCTCCTCCTGGGGAGGAGGACATTCATCTCGCCGGGCAGCCCCGGGCGCTGCCTCCTGGGTGGGAGTCACTCTGCCAGCCCAGGGGGTGACTGCCAGGCCTGGGCTGGGGGCTCGGCTGCTCTTTACTCTGGTTTTGATCTGTGAGGGCTGGTTGGTTGTGTTTTGATTTCTAACTCTTCACCGACAAGCCAGTGGTTTTGGGAGCGAGCCGCCGTCCAGTGAGACCTGGAGAGAGGGCAAAAAAGGCTCCTCAGGTCTCAACCCAAGCTCCTGTGCTCAGCTGTGACATTCAAAATCTCCCACCTTGAGTGAGAATTATTTAATGAGTTAAGCTGGGTTAAGGAGTCACCTTCTCTTCCTAGGGCTGGAGACAATTCCAGACTTCTCAGGACAGAAATCTTTGGATTTGGGGAGCAGAGGTAGCTTTCCTTGGGTCAGGGGTGTTGGTGGCAGCAGGAAAGCACAGTGCCCCTCAGGGCTGGTGGTTTTGTTAGGACATTTCGTGGTCCTGTCTAGGCTGGGGGTGATGATGGATGAGAAATAGCCCCCTGATGCATCCCATTTACTTACCTCCTGATAGTCTTGCTTGGTTTTTCTCTTTATCTCTTGACTCAAAAGTCCTCAGAATAGTGCTGCTGACCTCCCAGAGGGATCCCTTCTGAATTTCTCTGTGGTGTAATTTGGAGAATTAACAGTTATCCTATTTTAGGATTTTTGGCCTCCTGGAGATTTACAGGGGTGGGGAGAGAACAGAATGTTTTGTGAGGGTGGAGGTTGGGTTATAAACTCCTGCCACACAGTGAGATGCCTAAAGGAGAAACCTGGATGTGTGAAAACAGGAGATAGAGTCCAGTACCAGCTCAGCTAAGCTTTACTTAATTGGGTCTTTAGTTAATTAGATGTCTTCAAACACTGCACACTTCCAACAACTGCTCTAAACCCCCCTGTCTGTGAGTGGGTTGGATTTCTTGGGCTGCAGCCCTGCAGCAGAGACCAGCTTGTACCTTCTGTAGCAGAGCTTGGGTTTGGTACAACAAACCTTCCCCTTGTTTGGAGTAATATTTAAGCATCTAGAACCAAGGCAGCTCAACAACCTATTGTCTGGCTCTTCTTGTTTCACAGGTGTGTTCCACATGGACACCAGAGAGGCACTGAAGGAATTCTGTGGGATATTTATGGATGCAATGCAGGAATTTTATCAAGGGTCACTTTTATCTATACATATGCTTCTATTCAGACAGCTATATTCTGATTTTTTTAATTTTATTTTTTCTATCTCTTTTTTTTTCCCAACTGATTCCTGAGAGGACTTTTTTTTGTTTGTTTTTTAAGTCTCCACAAGCTCATCTCATGCCCTGAACTGTGATTATGGAGAATTTCATGCTTCTAATGCTCTGTGTGGCTGTGGGGGATCTTTGGGCTGCTCTGATAGCAGATGCTTCCCCTGCTGACCCAGAGCAAGGTGAGGCCTTTGCCAAGGAATCCAACACTTGGCTGCAGAGGGCAGTGGGTGACATCAGTGGCTGATGTGTTGCTCTTCCCATGCTCTTGGTTTCTGTGAAAAAGCAGCGAGTGTCTCTTTCCAGTAAATAAACAGTTATGTGGGAAGGATGCTGGGCCTGGACTGAAATTAGGGAGGTTCCTACTCGAGGGTAACACCAGCTTTCTGTTTGTGCTGATGGCATCTCCAGCAGGCACCTTGGAGGACGTTTAGAAACGAATCTAGCCAAAACTCAACGTGATCCAATACAAGTTTTCTCCAGTGGAAACAAGACCTCCCAAAGACCTTTCCCTGCCTCTCCCCTCCTCTGGAGGCCTGCACTGCACTCCCTGTAATGCCCTGACCTCTCAGGACCCTAAATCCACACCAGGGAAGGCACCGAGACGCTGTGCTGGGGCTTTGCTGGGGTAGGGAGGGGAAGCAGGGCTGTTCTTTGACAGAATAGTCAAAAATCATTGAAATTCATCCTGGGTAGGCACCAAATGAGGATTTCTTTCCCTCGAGCTGTCTGTGCTGTTAACTGCTAACAGCTTCACAAGCCAAAGTCATCCTTTTTTTTTTGAGGAGGGGGGGCAGGAAGAATTTTGAAGCTCCAGGTCTGTAAAGGTGTGTTGTCTTTCCCAATCACAGATCACCATGCTCTGTAAGACCATAAGATCTGCCCACACTTGCATGTTTCTTGGGAAATGAATCAGAAGATGCCTGCTGGCTGAATTTCCCAGCGGTTTCAGCGAGTGGCTGAGCACCCCTGTCCTCCTCTTGCCCTGGTACCCCTGATTTGGAGAACTCTGGGCCATGTTTAACCTGCCCCTTCCCGTTACATGTTCTGGGAAGCAAAGACACAAAAAGACCTCAGCTCTGAGAGACCCCAGCACAAGCCAGTCTGAGGGCACGCGGTGGTAACGGCCAGTTATGATGGTATTATAAAAGATGGCATTACAGCACTGAAAGCATTGATTGAACCTTTAGCCATTGCAGACATTGAAAGAGAGAGAAAGAATGAGTGTGAGATCAATATATGCATCTTTAGACCTATTTATCTCCGGGTGATTTTTCCATTCCCCTTCCTGTTCAATATGGCATAATTTACCTTCATAAAGTGTTCGGCGTCAGGGGTCCATTATCAGAGTAATCAGTTTTGATTAGTAGAGAAAGGGTACAAAATTGTTTAGCCTCTAGATAGAACTGTGAAGAGTGAGTAAACTATGCTTGACAGCACCTAATGCAGTTAGAATGTAGACTTAATTTGATTCCAATTCTTTATGGCTTTCCGTGATTTCAAGCATCTATTGGTTTGTTAGAAAAATATAATAGGAAATGGGCCGTGGCAGGTGGGAGGGGAGAGGGAGGAGAGAGATAATTTAAGTTTGCAGGATGCAATTTTCCTCAATATAAACATTCTAATGCAATTTGATGCCCATTGTGTTTTGGGGCGCCGGGCGGCGGCTTTTATTTTGCAGGTTTATTTTTAGCACTTGGAGAGTACACAGGGGGTAACCCAAGCTGGGGGGGGGTTGACTCTTTATTTCCAGTGCCCCGAGGTGAGCTGCAGAAATTCTGATGCACCACAGGGATCCAGGAATCAAGGCTCTTGTCTTTCCTTCCCAGCTCTCTCCCTTGTACCGTGCTACAGCTCTTGCACCTCCTTCACTTGGTTTTCCTCTTCTTAAAACAGAGTGGGGGAATCATGTAAAATCCATTCATGGTGGCAGAACTCGTGGAGATCCTCTAGTGAAGTAAGCATCCTCCTTTGAAGTCAATCATTAATCAGGATGTGATTAATTGCTCCTGAGTATGCCATCAAGTGTAAAAGAAAAGCCAATTAAGATTTTACTAGGCGATGACTTCACTCCCCTCCCATTCTCAGGACAAGGAGCAGAACAGCAGCACACTAGGCTGGGAAGTGCTCTCAGATTTCCCAAACTTCCATAATTACTTGGTTTTTAATCCTCAGCCCCGTCTCAGTTGTGCCTGAGGCAGCTGCTTCACAAGTCCTGTCTCCACCCCTCCCAGCTGGGAACAGGAGTTAAGTCAGTGAACAACATGAGTCAGTTTTTCCATCTCTGATTTAGTTTAATGATGTTTGGGGAAGAATTGTGAAGCTGCAGCCTGTGCTGCTCCTTTTGGACTGGGGAAACTGGTGTTGCAACTCAGCTTGACCCCACCACAAACACAAGCAGGCTTTGCTCACCTAAAGTTTGTAAAATTAAAGTATTCCAGTAGTTAGTTGGAATATTGTTGTGTATTAGTGTAAGGTGAGGAAGGAACCTCTGTACAGCACGACAGATTTGGGACCATGGAGAGGGGAGGTTTGTGTTCTTTTCAAAGGCCAAAGACAAGAGACTAGACTTCATGGGCACACCTTGATACACTGAGATAAAAGGACTTTACCCTGTGTTTATCTGTGATAAATCCTGCAGGAACATCTCTTATCTCCTGCTTGTTTGTTGCTCTCTCTTTACTAGACAAATTTAAGTGGCATAACACAAGAAAAGATGAGATGAAAGGAGAAAAACCTCTGTGCTTGTGCAACGTGTTTCTTCACCTACCTCACTTTAAAGACCTGACAGGATTCCTGGCCAGAACCCTTCTCCCCCATCTGCAGCCACAGGAGGTGGATGTCAGCTCAGCAGTGCCCTGCCCCAGCCACCCTGCTCTGTCATCTTCTCTCATCCTGGACCCTCCAGGCTTTTATAGGTTTTGTCCTCAAAGGGTAGCAAGGAGCACGCTGCAAGGAGAGCTCCCTGCTTCTGCAGCTGGGTGTGCAAGGTTTCAGGGCAGGGGGAAAGCTGTGTGAATGGCTGTGTTTTGCTTTCTCAGCTTACTGTGGAAATTTTGGCAGTTAAAGGACTTAGGATGGACAAAAACCAATCAACCAACCAAACAAACCAAACCCAAAAAAACCCCAAGAAAACCACCAACACTGTTGGCCAAACTGGGCAGAAGAACCATTTATTTTTAACCATTTTAAACCCCCACCATCTAAAAACATCTTCAAAATATTTTGTCATTTCAGGTGAAAATATTGTTCTGCAAGGGTCAAGATGTAACTCTGCTTTCCCTTCCCTTCTGAATTTACTGGTAGGATTTTTGACTGAAGCAATGAAGAGAAAACAATATGAATTCACAGAATATTTTGTTTGACCTGAATGTATGTTTGTTTTAAAATGGTAATTTATTTATTTGCTGCTCCTCTCTGTTTCCCCCTTCCATTTGATTGCTTCTATAAGCAGGTGACTCAAGTGGGCTCGGCAGCTTTCAGCACCTCCCAAACCTCCCCTTTCTCCCTCCTGTTGCTCAGACTTCACTCAAATGCAACAGGAGAGGGTCCCAAGGTGGTGGAGCTGGACCAGCCCCTGCCCATGGCTGCCTCCTGGTGCATCCCTGTATCCCTGGGCGTGGTGGGAAGTGATGCACAGGGGCTGTTATCGGCCACGTCTGGGTTCAGAGATTAGTCCTGCAGCACGTGCCAAACGAGGAAGTCCACACTTGATGTGTCCCAATCCTTGCCACCCCCCTCTCCTCTTACAGTAAATGGACACGAGGCTTTCCTTGCAGCCTTGCTTTGGAGAACTCCTCAGTGAGGGGCAGAGTTGAGGAGCTGAAGGAGCAGGGCAGCTGGCAGGTCACCAGCAGCACGCCTGTGGCAAGGGGCACATGCTGGGTCATCTACAGCTGTAAAACTTTATGGGCAAGTAAAACTGGTGATAAAACCTGAGTGTGCCAACTCCCTCCGTGTTTAACTGAAGCTCTTAAACCCTTCTCAGATACCCATCATGTTCTAAATCCCTCCTCCCCCTTTTTTCCCCCCCCTTTTCTATCTCCCTCTCTTTTTTATCTTCCAAAAGAAGCTGAGTGGTTAGAAGAAAACCAGACAAATTTCTTGAAGTTGGCCAATGAAGTCCAACGAGGGACGTGCCTGGGGATATCCTATCCCCAAAGCCAAGCTGAGCTGCTGGAGCTCACACTGAGTTGCCAAACAGCTTTTGGTACCACGTCAGCCTCTGCCCATCGATGTGAGGGCTACTCACCCTGGGTGAACAGGATCTCCAGTCACAGATCCTGTAGTAGTTGGTTTATACCCTGTAGTGACCAGAGCTTTTAATACCTTTTAATGCTTTGAAACAGAGACACTGTTGCCTGCTCTTTGTGCTTTTACTGAGTCTTGAGCCATTTGGTCTTGTGTTTATAGTCCCAGCTCCTGGAGGCAAAGGACTGCAGGAGAACCTTGGCTTTCCTTTTAAAGCATTTCTAGTAATTGTGGTTTGAGAGAACAGCTTTAAAATGTGATCTGGCTCCACTGTAAAGACACAGATACAAGAAGGCAAATAAAAAACTTAAGAAAACCACAACCCCTTTTATTTTTTGAGCTACTCGTGCTTTTTTTTTGGGGGGTGGGGGGGGAGTGTGACAACTTATACTTACAAGACATGTCCATATATCTAAATCTGTCTATCTGAAGATGTTCACTTGTACTTCTATCATTTGGAAACTCAGATCTAAGTAAGGAATTGGCAAGCAGCTTCCATCAACTACAAATAAAAAATTATTGGCTACTGCTCTGCTTCTCCTGTGCTCCTTCTCTTGCTGCAGATCCAACGTGAGTCCAAGTGACAGAACGCTGGGCTGTGGAAATGGCTCTTGGTGGTGAATTTATTGCCACTTTGAGAAGCTGGAAATGGCTCTAGGAAATTCTGCAACTGGAATCAAGGAAAGGCACTTCAGCTTCTCAAAGGAAGGGCAAGAAGGGATGTGACACTGATGATGGTAGTGGTTTATAGGTCAAAAAAGGGAAAAAAATGACTCCCCTGTGACTGTCATTATCTGAAAAGCCTTAAGCAGCTCTGTGGTTTTGCTTCTTTTTAAAAAGGCATGAAAATGGTCTAAATTTATTTTTATTTCTATTTTTCTTTGGTCAAGCCAACATATTGGACTTCATGGACAATCAGAGCTAGTTGAAGGGTTGCTGTCTGTCAGAGGTCAAAAAGGGGAGAAAATGACTCCCCTGTGACTGTCATCTGAAAAGCCTTAAGCAGCTCTGTGGTTTTGCTTCTTTTTAAAAAGGCATGAAAATGGTCTAAATTTATTTTTATTTCTATTTTTCTTTGGTCAAGCCAACATATTGGACTTCATGGACAATCAGAGCTAGTTGAAGGGTTGCTGTCTGTCAGAGTCACCCCTGAAGAAAACAGAATTGGTGCAATTAACTGTCCACAGCAATGTCTCTTCTCTTCAAAACAGTGCAGTGAAAGCAATTTTTGATCTCTAAAGTACAGGTTTTGGTTTCTAAAGAGGAACAGGCTGGTTTTGTTAGGTATTGCTGGGATAGACCCCTTGACATCACCTTTTAGCTGTTTGATAGCAGCTGGCCTTGCCTAACCATGTCAACGGAGAGTCTGGTGGACGTTGCAGATCTCCATTAGGAACTTCAGCCTGCGTGTGGAAGGGCCAGAAGCACTGAAACAAAACTTCAGAGTGAATAAGAAGGATTTCTGTGACTGCTTTCTTGGTTCTTAGCCCAGCAGAACTCTTAAACACATGTGCAGTCTTAAGGAAGTGTGGAACATCTTAAGTGAATTTGTTTCAGCTGAGTTCACGCCTTCTTGTCAAGTGCTTCCCATGAAAGTTTGGACTATAAAACCCTGCTGCTATGAAAGCTTTTCTTTTCTATAAAGTTTAAAGTTGTGTGCAGCAGTATTCCATATCCCAAACTAATCGTTTGCATGTGTGAATCAAAGTATTAAGTTCACAGTTTTTGACCAAAGGCAACGTTCATTACGTGACACAACCCGTGTGCCACTGACCTGTTCAATCCCAAAGCTGCTTCATATGTTGCAGAATTATGGTCTGTAGAGCAGTGGGGCTGGCTGCAGGAAAGATGTTCCATTAATGAAGTAGTTTGTCTGTGAGAAATGATTAGCTGGTCAAAATATTTAGTTTTTGAAAAACATTAGGTGATGGCAGAAGGGATGGCTTGCTTGTCTCATTGTCCACACCCATGTGTTCCTGTTCTCCTAGGAAATTCATCCTAGTGAAAAAATTCACATTTCCTCTCTTTAGACCAGGATAACTTGGATTTCTGGACACAAAAGCAATTTTATTTTTAATGAAATTCCTATCTAATAACTGAAATTCCTATTTAATAACTTGAAGGGTCACAACACCTTTTGTCAGCAGAGCTACCAGGCCTGAAGCAGATATATCTGGGGCTGTGTGATTTAAAGGGGTAACATTCTTCAGTGGTTAAAAGGTGCCAGCTGAGTAAATAAAGCAGGACCATCACGTTCTGGTTCTGCTTCCCAAAGTTCATTAGTGATAACGAGACTCTTGGCATTTGGATAATAAAGCTGTGATCTAAGGGCTGTGGTAAGCAGGTTGAGGAGCTCAGATGGTGATATTCATGGTGCAAATACTATAGCATTTGAAAAGAAACTTCTTGTAGGGGAGAGGAGGGAGGAAGAAAGGGCAGCTGAGGGTGAGAGCACAGGGGGGAACTTCATCATCCTGACCCTCCATGCAGAGTGCATCAACCATCTAGGTGCTGCTGGTGCCTTCTGTGGCAGTTCTTTGGAGTGGCACTGTGAGGAGGGTGTAGGAGCTAGCAGGAGGTAGGAGCTGGGTATGTGACCTGCCTGGACTGGTTTGTCTGGTCACCTCAGTTACAGCAATCGAGGCCCATGGGCTGAGTGAGTCACTTGGTTCTTCCACCTCCCCCTCTCTCACTGCAGTGATTCGCTTTGCAGTGAGCTACCTGTGTCCATGTGTGTATTGAGTACATCCCAAATCCCACAAGTATTTCCTGAAAAATCCCTGCAGGGAAATGCTGAAACCCAGGAAAACAGTTGTAGACCTTGAGGTATTCTGGGCCACACTGAGTCAGGGACTGCTTGTGATTTTTGGCAATGAAGCACACTCCTTTTCCTTGTTAAGTTATTAATTACCAGCTCCTCCATCAGGTAAAGAAACTGTGTATGTCTACTCATTGTATTGGCATGGAAATATCTGGCTCTCCACCAACCTCCTCTTTGGCCAGCAGAGAAAAAAAGGTGGTTTTGCAGCAGCCCCTTTTTATGGTTTCTTCTGCCACAGCATGAAGGAGAAGGAGAAGGGAGAGACCCAGAGATGACTGAGCAGGCAGCGTGCTGGGGCTGCTGAGATGCCTCCACCAGCCCTTCCAGAGCTCCTCTGCAGGCCACTGCCAGCTGTGGGTTTGAAGACAGCTCTTCTAGTTCACTGAGAGTCATGAAAATGACTTTAAACTTTATTTTTCTGTTGTTCTAGAAAGCAAGTTACATGTTAGCACAGACCAGCTTGGGTTTAGTGATTAGAAGCAGTGTCTGCAGAGTACCTGGGAGGGTATCAGCTTCATGTGGGTGTGTTTAATATGGGCAATATTCAACTTCTTGACCCTTGCCTTCTGTATATTGCAGCTGAATGAATTAATTTATAAAAATCTGGGCCTTTTCCTCCCCAGATTTTAAGCCAAATGTAAATTAACAGAGTGAGTGACAGTTAATACCCAAACTAATACTGTTGGCCTTGCCTCCCAGTTCATAAGATACTTTTGGCAGTAGCAACCCATGTTAAATGTGAACTGCTTTCTGATCAGGTTACAGCCTAGGAAGGAGCCTGAATTAAGTTTTCATCTCAAAGGGCTGTGTTGGAAAATAGAATCAAAATTAGCAGATAACTGAATAAAACCTCAAGGACAATGACTGAATAAACACATCTGCTAAGCAGTTTTCTAAAAGGAAAATCTGGCATCTCTTGAGAAATAGTGAGGAGGGAAATATGTGTGGAGTCCTTAACTGCTGAGACTGAACAAGCACAGAGGTAGAAACTGGTTGGCAATGTCAAACGCCAGGTTCTTGGTGTAAATAATCTAAAACTTTGCTCACCAGAATGCATTTTCTCAAGCTGGTATGACTGATCCATCTCCCTCTGCCACTCTGACCTCGTGGAGTTTACTGCAATGCTCTGCAGCCCATGGCAGGGTTGAAATTGGGCTTTTGAAAGCCAAAACCACCTAGCTTGTTTTAGCAGAGGACTTTAGAGCCCTATTGGCTCAATGGTTGGACTTGATGATCTTAAAGGTCTCTTCCAGCCTAAAGGATTCTATGGTTGGTGAGGTCCCAGGAGATACACTCCTTCCCCTGTCCTCAGGGGACTGAAATGGAAATTGGAATGATATTAAAAAGCATGGGAAGGGGCTTAATGCTTCAGGAAGATGTGTGTGCAGGGCCTTTTCCTAAAGCACTGCTGTTGTGAGGCTGTTACCCTCTTCCCTGAGGTGGTGATCCTGCATTTGGAGTTGCCCCCAGACCATCAGGAGCTCTCTGAGGTTTTGATGGGGCCTGGGAGGACTTGTGGTATTATGGGCCAGGAGCAAATGGCAGGATGTGTCCTGTGTTTTTGGGGACTGAGGAGAGTAAGGGGGCTCATAAAAGTGAGTATATTTAATAGCACAGAAGGAAACAACAAATTGGAATTGTGCTGAAATCCAGTTCTGGGGTTTTATAATCTACAGAAATGTATCAACTTCAGAGACTTCTGCAAGCTGGGAAAAGGGGAAGCTTTCCATCCTGGCCCCAAAACAGGGAGAATTTAGAGCATTTTTATGGTGCATTTTAGGACAATGACCTGGGCAATGTGTTTAGCTGCTTTGCTTGCCTCATAAACCCCAGTTTATATAGTCCTGGAATCAATCCTCTCCTGCTTTGGGCTTTCCAGAGGAGTGGAAGCACGTTCTGATCTAGAGCTAACGTGTCCAAGGGACACAGACCAGAACTTTTCCATCCACCTCCATGGTCAATAGGAAGCAGATATTTAGGAATCAATAACCCTTGCTGTGGAGTGGGGTGAACCTCTCTCTGATACCCCAAAATACCCCCCAAAAAGGAATCTGGACTCCACGTGCCCTGCACTGTTCTGCCAGGGATCACCTCTTTCTGGTGCTCAATTTTCTGCAGCAGTGTTTGAATTTTATTGTGCACCTCTTCCCCCTCAAAAAATTTCCTTTGGTAATACCAAATGCATCTTTTCATTACTTTATAGCTGCAATAGTTTTGATTGCATAACTTAATTTTTCAGGGAATAAACCCACTCCATTTCCAGATCCAATTCTGAATCTGTGTTTTAACTCTGCTCTTCAGCTCCCCATGCCGAGTGTGCAGCCAGAGCAAAAAGGTCCAGACTGAATGCTGAAGGATGGGAATGTTGTGAATATCTCACACTTGGAGGTGAGCAGAAGCCATGTCTCCTCAAGCCAGCCCCCTCCCTCACTGCTTGGGTTTTCACTCTGGACTTTGGGCTTCTTTGAAGGCTGATTTCTTTTCCCGTGAGCTTCTGGAGAAGCCTAAGGAGGAAAACATCTGTGACAGAGAAGTGCAGGGTTTGACTTCAAGAAGAGAAGAAAATGGATTTGGGGGTGTTAAATCTTTGTCACCCACCCAAATAAGCTCATTTCTGGATTAACATTTGAAGGTTTGCTTATTTTAGCCCAAGGTGTCTGCTTGTGGTTAATATTTCTGCAGCTTTTGCAAGCACTTAGCTCTACAGAGAGGAACCATTATTGCTATTTTTTCTAGCACTGATACCTAACCTGCATTGTGGCCACAGCTGTCCTGGCAACAGAATGGCTGCAAAGTGCACATTGCTACCCTGCCACAGAGGAGGCAAAGGAGAAAAATCAGAATTCAAGCCCTGTCTGAAAAGTAAAAGGGACAAATTAGTTTCTTGTCACTGCGCTGCAATAAATACATTGTCATTTTTATACCCCAGTGAATCATATTCTCCATTTCCCCCGTAACTATTATACAGTCTGCTGGCAGTACATCATTTTTTGGTAATTTTATTTTCACCAATTGTTTTATGAAATTTTTGAGCTTTATGGACACTAAAACAAATCTAGCCTGCGAGTATTATAGCCCTTTAAATCACCGGCAGGAAATCTCAAGGTTCCTCCAGACTGTGAGAGAAGGAAGCTTTAGGAAAGAAAGATTGCTCCTAGCTTATAAACTGAGCAAAAACCCAGAGATAAGTTTGTAAAAGGGACATACATCATCACTGGCAAAAAGCAGGACGTAAAACAACATCTCTCCGCTCAGCTCCCTTAAGAGTAAAAATGGATTTTTATTTAGCAGAAACAGTGAAGCAGTTGGGGAAAGGAACACACAAGCTTTTCCATGCTTTCTTAACCATAACAAGCCTTATTTCCTACAGAGCCACTGTGTCAGGCACTGCCTTGGCTGTGTTGCTGTTAGTTGTTGTCCTAGAAGAGTGGGAACCTGGCAGAACCCCCTAAAACGCATCCATGCAGCACTTGGCTGGATGTGGTCCTTGAATCCAAGGAAGAAGTGGCACCTATCACAGTGGGGAGAGACTGGCCAGGTTCTCCTCCCTTGCCTGTAACCTTTGCTGATGCTGTTCATCACCAATCCATCCAGGGTCTTTTTATGAGAAGGGTTTGCCCGTGGCACAACGTTTCAGATGGCAAATGGGAGGCAGAGCCCTGCAGAGCCCCCACTTCTTGGTGTGAGCCCCCAGCCTAGGAAGGCAGGTAGAGACCTAGGGGAGCTGAGTCCAGCAGGTATCTCTGGCCTTACAAAACATGTCACTTGGCTTTGGCATTCTGGTTATGGTTTCCAGAACTTAAAACTGAGTCATAGTATCATAGAATCATAGAATCATAGAATCCTTTAGGTGGGAAGGGACCTCCAAGATCATCAAGTCCAACCATTGAGCCATTAGGGCTCCAAAGTCCTCTGCCAAAACAGATCAGAATCTGTCAGGGTTGGAAGGGACCACAAGGATCCCCCAGTTCCAACCCCTCTGCCATGAGCAGGGACACCTCCCACTAGATCAGGCTGCCCAGAGCCTCCTCCAGCCTGGCCTTAAAGACCCCCAGGGATGGGGCCTCAACCACCTCCCTGGGCAACCCATTCCAGGGTCTCCCCACTCTCATGGGGAAGAACTTCTTCCTCACATCCAGCCTGAATCTGCCCACTGCCAGCTTTGCCCCATTCCCTCTAGTTCTGTATGACCAAGGCTGTTTAATTAAGCTTTTAAAGTAAGGTCTTTGCTCTCCATAGATTTCTCGATTCACCTTGTGTTTCTCTGAATGCAAGAAAGGCAAAATAGTTCTTTGATTTTCATCATTTCTTTAAGATGAGGTGGTCTTGCTTAGAAAGAAACATTGAACAAGAGCTTTCTTAGCTGCAGGTCCAATGGGTGCAGATGGGTGAGCTCTCAACTCTGACGTGGACGTTGCAGCCTCAAATGAACTATTCCTCTTTATTGGTCTCTTTTTTATTTGCCTCTAATGGTTTTTAAAGACTCTGAAGATGTTTAGATTGAGTATTTGTTTGTGGATGGGATGAAACATTGTTTTTAGTCCAAACTGAACTGCTTTTGGGCCTAAGAAGTATTTTTAAAAGATAATGGAAGTTTGAAAAAATAATATAAAAATGACTCTTCCTGCTCTGGCTCAGACCTGTGGTCCACTGTGGCCAGAGGTGGAACAGGGTAACTGTATATGCATATAATATTTCTCTCAGTATATCCTTCCAGCTATCTATTATGTAGGAACTTATGAGCCAAAGGGAACACATTTGTTAATGGCCCTTGATGGATTTTTCCTCTGTGAATTTATTGAGTTGAGCGTATGTACGCTCATGACTTCCACAGTGAAATGTGGGAATGACTCCCACCCTGTAACGTGTGATGGGAGCAAAAAAAAGCCTCAGTTTGTCTCCTTTTAGACTCAGTGCTTGACCCTTTTTTCATCTGATGTTCTGCTTTTTGTTGTGCAAGAAGCTGTGAGCTGCCACTGCCTGTTAACCTGCCCAGTGATGCCCATCAGCTCCAAGGTTCCTACCCTTGTTTTCTACAGCCATCCCTGTCCCAGTCTTAGAAGCCCAGGCTGACTCCTAATTTTTGGACAAAAACACTTCCTGAAGGAATGCTGGAGCCTCTGGGTGCTAATCCCAGGGAGGAGCTGGGTGGACATGCTGTGAATTTGGGATGCTGTGACAGTATCTGTTGAGTGTTGGCTAAAAATCAAGAGCAGGTTAAGACCCACTTCAACCCTTTCCTCTTAAAAGTCCTGAAGAAATGAAACCAGTGAAGACACATCCCTGAGCAAATGGTGTTTTGGTTGCAAAATGAAACTTTCTAAAAAGTCAGTACAAGCTAAACATCTCTATTTGTCAAATATATTCTGAATAAAACAATAAAAAATTAACATGGGGCTAGATTTCCAGCTCTATTTTTCTGTCACCAAAAAAAGAAGACCTATAGGTTTGAAAGCAGATCAGCCTTTGACTGTTTTCAGTCCAGGTTTATTTTTTTCTCCTGAGTCCAACATGGGAGCATCTTCTACTCAGAGGATTTCTAACAGGTTTTTGTTCTAATAATGGCCAAACACGTGATAGAGGTGAAGCATTTATATTGGAAGAGTTGTGAGGAAAAGGAGGAGAACAAGGTACAATTGAGTGAGGAGGTGTGGTCAGCATGTCTTGATCCATTCAGGAGTGCTTGTTTTAAAATAGGGCATGGCTACACAACAGCATGAGATTTAGGGTGTAGCTCTGTGGGCAGAAGGGTTTGTGTTGGGCCAAAGTATGACTTGTACCCTCATGGGAAGAGAGTCAAGCTTAGCCAGCTCACTGTTGGAATACCAGCTTGGAAGGGACCTCAAGGATCATCTGGTCCAACATTTCTTGGGAAAAGCCTGATCTAGATAAGATGGCCGAGCACTCTGAGCTAAAGCAACTTCATGTCACTTGGGGCTGTAGCCAGACTAGCAGCATCAAATGCTTTGCTGAAAAAAAACCCACTCCTTTGGGTTTGGTTTGCAGCCTTCCCACTGCCTGGTGCAGACCTTCTGAGAAGGGGTGTGCACTGATGGACCATCTGCAAGGGAATGGAAGGAAGGATTTTGCAGGAGGGATGTGACCATGAAAGAATCATAGGATGGCTGAGGTTGAAGGGGCCCTAGAGATCATCTCACCCAACCTCCCTGCCATGGCCAGGGACACCTCTCAACTAGACCAGGCTGCTCAAGTCATCATTCAACCTGGCCT
>NW_008598248.1:23253-89811 GCF_000691845.1 Merops nubicus
TACTCCATGCTGAGCAACCCCAGCGCCCCCAGCCCAGCCTCAGAGCAGAGCTGCTGGCAGCTCTATTGCCAGTGCTTGGGAGGGAGAAGGAAGCAGCAGGAAACGCCCCCAGACCCGCTGGGGCAGCTGGTGTGAGTGGAGGTGCCACCACCCAGCCTGGGCTGTCTGCTCATGGCCAGGGCTGTGGTGCTGCCCTGCTGAGCAGTGCCACGCTCCTGCCAGAGACCTTGCCACAAAACACAGCTCCTCTTTTTTTGTTTATCCCTTCTTTTTTAACTCTGTAGCTAAATCTTCTTTTTTTCCTTCCTCTCCCCCCAACCCCCCCTTTTATTTTTAGTTCCGTGCTGTTTAATCTCAACTCGGAGCCCCAGAGCTGGTGCAGCATTACAACCCCCCTTTTTATTTTTAGTTCCGTGCTGTTTAATCTCAACTCGGAGCCCCAGAGCTGGTGCAGCATTACAACAGTTTTGTCATGTTGGCTGTCAGGGTGCTGACAGCCCCGTGGCAGCTGGCAGATGTACAGATGATGGATGTTTTCTCCCTGGTGCAAGGACGACGGGATAAAAAGTGCAAACAAACCGGGTAATAGATGGGAAAAGCAGAGCAACGTTGATAAGGCCTGGTCCTCACTCTGTGATGTATGGGAAAGCAAGCTGTGGGCAATTTGTTTCAGAGAAATGAGGGACTCTTTGTAGAGAGGGACACAAGGAAAAGAAAAAAAAAAAAAAAAGGAGAGAAAATAAAGAAATAATAATAATCGAAGGGGGGAAATACCCAAAGCTTGTCTCTGTAGTGGTAATGCCACCCTGTTGTTATGGCAATGGGCAAATCTCATTTCAAGGGCAGGCCTGGAGTCCTTTTGTGCCTGGGACACCATGAGGGACCCCAGGAGGAGGTGCCTGGGCTGGGAACACGGGGTTTGTCTTTGCCTCTTTCTGCTGGCTTGCCAATGGCACCTCCTGGTCGTTGTGGTGTCTGGGTGTCATCTGAAGGAGCTAAGGAATGGCTGCACTGGCCATGGACAAGCAGATCAGCTTTTCAAGCCACTGACTGAACTGTTGAGGAGTTCATCCACACGTCTGGATTCACGTGAGGAGGCTGCTGATCTCTGCCAGCCTGCAGCAGCTCTGAGCTGGGTGCTGGGCTCAGCTCTGGAGCCTCCAGCTTCAGGGTGAGCTCCTTCTGTCACGCTTTGCCCCCCAGCTCCTTCTTCCATGGCTGGAAGAAGATGCTGCAAACAGAGCCCTGGTGCAGGTGGTCTGGAAGAGGGAGTGATGTTCACCTTGTCCCTGAGGGCAGTGAGCTGCAGGCTGGGTCTGGTGAAGGCAGGTGATGGATGGGGGGTGAGGTGCTGCTGCTGCAGCCCAGGGTGTGGATCTGGCTGCTGGAGAAGGTCAGATCCTCCAGCAAGTCTGCAAGGCAGGGAGGAGGACACTTGTGTCACAGCCTCTGTTGTGTCTCTCCTTAGAAGAGACTAAGCACTGAGAGGCCCTTTAAGATGCAAGGAATGTCTTCCACATGTTGACACCTTGGTGCAGCTCCTGTGGACACAGATGTGTCCTCACCCCCCTTGCCCAGCATGGACATTTTCAGGGCTCTGTCATCTCCCCTTGCTTCCCTCCCACCTTCAGCTCTGTCACCATCAGGGACTTATTTAGGCCCATAACAGTGATAATTGATTACAGCACAGTTCCTACGGTGAGTAAATAAGTCTGTCTCCCTTCAGCTCCCTGGGCAATTAGAAGAATGAAAGACTGTGCCACATATTAGCATTTATTTTCTCCCAGCATTTATACAAGGCCATTTTCTTGCTGACAAATCGTGGGGCAAATTGGTCTCGAGAAAGTCTGTCAGATGAAAAGGGGTTATGATTAAACCCTTGGCATAAATTTGGGTGACAATAAATCCTTTTATTGCATTAAGTAGATTTATTTGCTTGCAACTACCATTAAGGATTTGAAGAAACAACAATAAGCAGGTTGATTTTTGCACCTGATTAAGAGTAATTAATATGCACTTTAAAAAATAGAGAATTGGCTTAAAAAAAAATCCATTTAGTGATCTAGAGGCTGCTGAGCAGGAAATGGATACAGAAAGTTCTGTATGTCAGAAGGATTCTTTTAAAAATTGTTTTGCTTTGGGAAAGGAAAAATGATGGGTATTGGGAACATTTAAAGATAAGATGAAGTTAAAACAGACCTTTCAAGATCAAAAACGTGTGAGTTGGTCATATGCTCAGGTGGGAAGTTAGAGATAAAATCTGGGAATGTCTTTTCCAGAAAGGGTTTTGGGGAAGAGACTCTGTTAATTCACAGAAGGCCCTTGATAGCCCGCAGAAGGGCCTGTAGGATGGGACAAATGATGTCAGCTGCTGGATATCCACCTTGTTCCCATCCCTATGGAGGAATGAGAATCATCAATGAGCCTTCTGCTGTGCTGAGTCCATCTCATCATTTTGATCTCCCACTTTTCGTGTTGAATGAGACTCTTCTTCCCTATCCCCAGCCTCCTCTCCGAAAATGAGTCAGGGCTGGAGACAGCTGATACCAATATAGCCCTAGGCATTAGGATAGGGATAGCTGATAGAAATTCTGCTGGCATTGGAAACATCTGAGAGGTTTCCTTGACAGGTCTGGCTTCATCCTCCAGGTTAAACCACTGGTGAGGATTGGGCTCATGTTGGGGATGCAGCTGCAGTAGCCAGGGGTGTGTCTGTGCCAGCACTGCTGGGGGGCTGCTCTTTTCTCCTCACAGCACTCAACAGTCTGTGGCTTTATGGCTTTGAGTGGGAGCTCTTTGAGCTTGTTAAGGGTGTGGGCCAGTGTTTTGTGGCCTGCAGAGGGGGAACAGCTGCTCTGTGGACCCTTCTGCAAGGCTCAGGCTGGGTGGTTGTGTGCCTTTGCAGTCGATCCAAACTAAAACCACCAAACCCTCCTTGGTTTTTTTTTCCCCCCCCTTTTGTTTTCTAACTATTGTGGTTCTGTGGAAAATCTTCAAAATGAGAGCAGATTCCTTAGCTGAAGAAGAGAAAATTCAGCCCATGCTGCTGCTGTTGCATCCCAGTGTCTACGTGGAGCCGTTTCTTTCCTGGTGGTTCAGCTTGGGTGTGCAGACAGTGACTTTTTGCCAGTGCTTTTGCTACCCACGTTCATTCCACTGTTGCCTAGTATGGGGCTGTGAGCTGGTGAGACAACAGAAGTCATTTTGGGTCTATTAAACCAGCTATTTTGGGGGCAAGTGGTGTGTGGGTTTTATTTTTGCAATAGAAGCATTTCTAGCAGAGAGGTGTGAGGGGGGGTGGTGAATTCCAGACACCTCTGCTTGGGAGTTGTGGCTGGTTGTGGCACAGCAACTGTCTCTTCATGGTGTTTTTCCAGCTCTAGGACCACAGCATGTTACAAGTAGAATTGTTTCTCTTTAATGTTTTTAATAGTTTTCCACATTGGCTAAATAAGAGGGACAGTGTGTCTGCTGCCACACTAATGGCTTCTGAACACGTGCCATTGATTCCAAATTATGCATTTCAGGGAGTGATTGGCTGGAGCAGTTAGTGTGCAGAGAAGGGTTGAGATGATTTTGTGGCCATTTCCCAAAGCAGAGAAGCTGCTTTTCATCTGCATTTGGCTTGGACATTGTGTTTAAGGTGCCCCCACCTCTGTAGAGAGCTGAGTAGTCAGGTTTGCACTCACCTTGGTCTACCTCAGTCCCAGCCCTGCTGCTGTGACCTAAGGAGGTGTCAGGGCAGGAGGAGGAGGAGAAGACCCTGGCCACCAGTTTCCAAAGTTACCTACAAATGTCTCTGCTTTATTTGTCCCAACTGTTGGGTATCTGTCACTGCCACCTTGGCCATCCCATCAGCTTCTCCCATGTCCAGAGCTAGTCAGAAATATTTTAGCCAAAACTATTTTTGGGGAAAATACTGGTAATTTGTAACAGGGATTTTGATTTTTTTCCCCCCCAGGAATGTATCAACTTGAGTAATGCCTTCAGGGGGGAGGTTTCCTGGATGCAGGGTGGCATTGAAGGAGGTTTCTGCCTTCACTTAGACAGGTCTGCCTATTTCCAGTGCTCAGTGGGATGAGGATGATGCTCTGTTCAGGGTCCTGCTCTTGGAGGCTGACAACTTTGGGGCAACGGCCCTAATTTATACTTCTCTACAAATTCTATGGTAAGTGGTTCACAATTAAAAATCCTGGGCTCATTTATTACAGCAAGGAGTAGAGCTGAGACCCAGAGGAAGCCTGTGTGGACGGTGCTCGTGGAGCAGCAGGAGCTCATGCACTCCTCGTGTTCTGCTGAAACTGGAGAACTGAGACATGTTGCCTTTTTATTTTAGATATTTCTCACCCAGGTGCAGAAAAACACTTCTTTCTTTTAACCCTGAACGTTTTCACAGGGTAAATGTGTGCCCTTCTGCACTATTCTACTCCTATTGACTTGTTGCACGACGTTGGTGCACGCTCATTAATTTGGCACAGAAGTTTTCACACAGGAATGAGTGGAGCAAAGTGGCTCCTGTGGCAGTCTGACAAGGTTATCTGAGGGGAACGTGGTAGATATTTTGCATCCATTAGCAAATGATAAAACTGGTGCATCAGGCTGCTGGTTGGCAGAGGAGGGAGGTGGGGAGCAGGAGCATGGTTGTGAACCTAAGAGGGTAAAGCACCATCACTCATCTGGCTGGTCCAGGAGGCAGGGCTCACATCTAACTTGTGCACAAACGTGGTTTGTGTTAAAACTACATCAAAAAAGCAGCAGATCTCTTTGGAGTTTCCATCTAAACCCTTTTCCTATTTTTCTGTTTCTCAGCCTCTCTTCCTGAGGGCTTCCCTTAAGTTTTTCTTTATCCTAGCTCCACGAAAACTGGAAAACATTAGAAGCACTGTGGTCTTCATCAGTGCTTGGTCTATGTGCTCCCTTCCCCCTTCCCATGCAGTCTGACCCATCTGTTGAGACCAAAATGGACTTTTTGCTGTACAGGGCCTCATTCTGCATTGACCCCTCATCATTACTATAATAAAAAAAGATTAATAATATAAATTGTAAACTATTTACTATAATGCTAAACACAGTGCTGTAATTCTGTGCAGTTATTCTGTGCTTTTCCTGGAGAAAAAAAAAAAGCAGGATTCAACCTTTTTATGTGTAAAATGATGCTGGACTGCAACTACCTTACAACACTGCAATAACATTGTTCTATAGTTGTAGTCCTCAGCACTGCAGCTTCTGTCCAGTTTACTGGTTAGGTTTCATTCTTGCCATAAAAACCTCAGTGATTTTTAATAGGGGTTGGTGGTAGCAGAGGAAAATGGCTCAGAAAACACTTCTGATGGAGTGGGCTGGATAAAACGTGGGCCCCAAGTCTTCCTCACCTGCCTTCTGAAGGGACATCACTGAATTCTCCATCTCTGTGCTCTCAGCAATCTCTCCTTTGTGTTTGGTTGCTCAGAGGTGTTGGCAGCCAGGGGCTTTCTGGGCTGCCTGTGGTTGGGGTGTACTTTGGAAGGCACTTCTGAACCAAACCTCTTGGCTGTCTCCACTTAGTGCATTTTGGTTCACTTTCACCTCTTGGACCATCTGACCTAAATTCCTTTAAAACTAAATGAAATGGGAAATGTTCTTCAAGAACGTGAGGGGCATTTAGGCTATGGGATGGGGCTGGGACTAATCTGGAGCAACAAAACCTCTGAGCTGTGGCTAGTGGGGGTGTCTGTGCTCAGCAGTCTGGCTCTGTGGCTCCTCCTCTCTTGGTCTGCATTCCCTGGCAATGCTGACATGGCCCATTGGGATGGGGCCATCACCTGCTGAGCTTGGACCTGCAGGGGAGACCTACTGGGGCCACCTGGTTGACTTTGGGAGCTGCTCGTGACCTGGTTTGATGCATTTTTTGGGTGCAGACCTCCATGCCAAAGGATGTTTTTAAGCAGAAGATGTTTATGGCTTTCTGCTGTGGGCTGGTTGGAAAGCACAGGCAGTTGCTGGCAAGCTGCTTTCTCAGCAGACACGTGTGTGGGGTTAGAGGAGACCATGGCCACTGAAGGCACAGCCTTGGCCTCTGCCAGGCTTCTGAGACTTTGGGCAACTTTTGGCTCACCCATTTGTAGCGCATGTAGAAGTTTTGAGGTCACTGTTTCTCTTCTGCTCCCATCCCCTTGCTCACCCACTGCCACATGAACTCATGCACTCCCTCTAATTCCCTCTTCCCCTTCCAAACCAGAGTGATCTGTGGGTGCTCAGAGCTGCAGCTCTGCAGGTGAAGACCCTGCAGCAATGAGGCTGGAGTTTGGTGGAACCTCTGTCCATTTAATTAAGAAATGCTGCTCAGACAGATCTGAACACACTAAAATCATTTACTGCCACATCTGTCTGTCTCTCCATCGAGCCTTTTGTCTCTCTCTGCATTCTACACCATGCCTTGGTGTCTTATTACTCGAGCTAGGTGGGTTCTTGCTTGGCTGAGCTGAGATCAAAAAGTAATTTTTCTTTTTGCAACAGCCGATTAGAAATTCATTTATTTTCACATTAAACATTTGACCAACATCTCCCTCCCCCCAACCAACCCATCCTCCCCAACTTCAGCAATTTAGCTCCATTTGTATAGTCTGCATAATGGAAGACAGTGAGCCTGCTAGAAAAATATGGCCCGGGGCAAAAATTAAATGCAGACTCGTGTCTCCGAAATGAGATGTATTTACTATTGTTTTTGAAAATTAATGGTGCATTTTTAGTTTTTATAATGTAATTTAATGATGCAATTCATCTAATAAAAAACCACATTTTAACTCAGTCGCACAGACCTACTGGGGCAGGACAAAAAATGTACCTTTCAGATGGAAGATTTTTAAAAAAAGGCTTCGGGCTCTTATTCTTTTTTTTGGAAGGCAAAAAAAAAGAGAAACTCTTCGTGTGCTTTGGCTGACAGCTGGGGTATCAGCAGGAGTCCAATAAAAAGGACATTTTTCTTTCTAAATATTGGTGTTTGTGCAGCAGACAATAATATTATGGATGCAGCAGTGGGTTTGAGGTACAATGCTGCAGCTGATTATGGGATGCCATATGGTGCTGGCATGGGAAACGGATGCAGGCTGAACATGGGCTGTGGCTTTAAATGCTGTGGCCCACTGGTGGAGCTGAACTAGAATGAATACACAGTGTCAACACAGGGAGCTGTCATGTTTGGCAGCAAGAAGCAAACTGGGTCCAAATCATGAGAACCCCCTGAAAAAAAAACCCCAAAAGGCAGCACTGAGCACATGCTCCTTCCCAGGAGCAGCTCTTGGTGGGTCAGGGGTTGGGGCAAAGCCCTCACCCACTTTCTCAGAGCCCTGTTTGACCCCAAAGGAGGAGCTCTGGTCACTCAGCAGAGTGTTTTTCTGGGTGCTGACAGATTGCAAAGCACAGGTTCTGCTCCAGCTCTGGTGAAGAGAAATCCCCATGCCTCTGTTTTGTATTTATTTTGATTTGTTGAGGATGTTTAAAACTTCTTTACCCCTTTTGCATCACGATTTTCATCTGCTTTGCAAACCTCTTGTATTATTCCATGTTCTTGTTCAGTGAACACAAGCAGACTCACCACAGGTTTTAAAACCTCCTAAAAGTGCAGCCCAAGGGCTGCTCCCTGCTGCTGGTGCTGCTGGCTCTGCTGGGAGGTGAGTGATGCTGGAAAAGGGACACCAAAAGGTGAGGTTTTGCCTCAAGCCCTGAGCTGGAGCTGAGGGGAGTGCAGAGGTGAGAAGACAGGGCTGCATTTTTCAGTAGGAACAGAGCTTTAGGGTTGATTTCAGCTGATCATGATAATTCTCACTAAAGATGCTCCTAGAAAATACATTCAGGTTTGATTTCCAGCTTTGAAATATGCCCTCATCTGCTTTTGCAGAACTTTATTTACCAACAAAACTTGAAGCTGTAGCTAAACTTATGGTATGTAATAATGTTTTAAGATAACCTTCTTCTTCCTGGAAAACACACATTTTTAATATCCATAGGAATCAAAATAAACTACCTCAAAACTACCCAAAAGACACTGTACAAAGCTGTGGAAGGAGGAGAAGCCGTTTCATTTGTGGGTGAGCTAAACATCCATTTTTCTTTGTTTGCTGACTGTGGTGGATGATTTCCCAGAGGAGATGACAAGGAAGAGGGGAGCTCACTCAACCTCCAGCACGGTGCTCCTTGAGGGATGCCCAGTGCTGTCTGTGTGAGGTTTAGCAGGAGGAAATGTGAACCAGTCTGGGGCTAACAAAGACCCCTCTGCTCAGGTTCCTAGGCACACCAATAAAACACTCAGGTTGGGTCACTCTTTGGGCAGGTTTCACTGGATCCCACCTTTTCCTTTCTCCTTCTGACCCAGCTCTGGTCCAACGTTACTCAGCCTGAGCTGAATCCATTCAGGGGATGGATTTTGAGCCATCTCAGCCAACACATCCTCACTCCTGCTCTCCCCAGCCAGCCCTGAGCAGTCTCTGTGTTGTTCTTGCCCTTTCCCATTACAGACAATCCCACGAGATGCAACCTCAGAGAGAGGAGCAGGGCAGGAACAAAGCATCAAGCCAGAGACCAAATCATCCATAGGGTTTCTGGTGGCTTATTGTGTGCTGGAACTCAACATCCAGGCACATGAGCAGAAAATGAGGATTAGGGTGTGTTTTCTGTATTAAGACTGTGTTTGAGCAGTGGAAGAGGCAAAAAGATGTGACCTTGTGCATTGTTTTCCTGTGCCCTATACTCTAAACAGCACAGAGGAATGTTACAGATGGAACAGATTATTTCTGGTCTATTTTTTAAATGAAGATAGCTAGATAACTTTATGACCATCATCATGTTTATGGCCTGATGCACTGGAGCTGGGTCAATCCCAACACTGGATTTACAGCTGGACAGCTGATATTGGGAATTTAGTGGTGCCTAGGAACTTAGGCCAGGACTATGGCTTGTGCTTTGCAGCTGAATGGTCCTTGCCTCAAAGAGGTTGTGGACTAGGTAAGGTAAAATATTTGATGTAAAGAGGGAGATCATTGCTAGGCTCTGACCTGTGGATACATTTCTGTATTGTGAAAGAAATTAAGAGTTTGAGCATTTGAATTTTTCATTGCTATGGCTTGGTGTAGGCTTTAGCAAATAAAACTGCTCAGGACAGAAATCCTAAATTGAGTCAGAGGAATGTGACACAGAGAGTGAGTTACTCATAGTGGGAGACAGAGGGAGATGATGAAACACATTCCTTACAGCTGAAGAATTCACTGACTTTTAACATGATGAGTTAAAGGGTTGAGATGGACCTTCCAAAAGAAACACATTTCTTACAGCTGAAGAATCTACTGACTTTTAACATGGTGAGTTAAAGGGTTGAGATGGACCTTCCATGGTAAAAAAAATTTAAAAATTAAGCTAATTTGCTGGATGCCTCATTTGGTGCAGGTTGTATATCAATAACTTGGCACTGGATTTCCAAAAAACCCACAGAATTTTTCAGTGAGAAACCCAAGTGCCCAGGAGATGATGTTACGGCGTGAAGGATGCTGCAGCCTGGTCATCAGCTGCCCCTGCCAGCACTTCTGCAGACCTCAGAACGCTCAGGACATGCTCTTCCTGCAGCTATTGAGGCTTTCTGTGGAGGTGGTTTTAGGGCAAGTGCCACAAATGAACAGCTAAAGAAACACATCCCTTTTTTTTCAGCTGCTCTGTCCCCAAACGCTTCACGTGCCACAAGCTACTAAAAGTCAGTGAATTCTGGCTACTGCTGCTCACCTTTTAACTTAGAGCATCTTATGAGTCTTCTACTTTTCCAGGTTCACCAGAAGATTAGTGGTCTTTGGGCCAGCTCTCCCACCAGTGTGCTAATCCAAGCACAAAGGGTGGTGAAAATAGACCCTTCCTGAGGGTGCAATGAGAGGCTCTGATTGCCATCTAGCTACACACAGCCTGCTCCACAGACCCCACCTGAGATCAGGACTCAGAACTGCAAGAGATACTGGCCCTGCTTGACAACCTGTATGGTTTAAAGCTGCAGGGCAAAAGAAAACAAGTGGTTAGTTTGGTTTTCAGGTCAGGAACTGAGATGCAGGAAAACTGAAGGACTTGACGTATGGATCTGCTGTGGGGCTGTTTCCCAGTGACACATGGAGATGTTTCTTGGTGTGCCAACAGCAAAAATCCCAGATGGGATCCAGGATAAATAACCTGGGCTCCCTGGACACCTGACAGTCTTGAATTCAATAAATGACTCTGCTGTGTAAAAGGTTCATTAGAGGTAGTCTATTTTTCTAAAATATGGAAAACCTGACAAATCACAGCTCTCCTCCTCCTGGAATGAAACTTTCTGGAGCATTTGTAGGTGGTGTACAGACCAGGCAGAGTGTGTATGGCCTTAAACAAGGGGTTGTCCTGAGGTCTCCTCATGCATGATGGTCCTGGATGGTGTGTGCACCACCAGTGGGATGTCAGTGCTGGCTGATGAGTCCCATCCTGCCCTGCTAGGACCCTTGGTAGGTGGGTGAGCTGATCTTACTGGTGACAGATTTGGCTGTGCTTACCTCCTGCTTCTTTTCATGTGCTATTCCAGGAGAAAAAATAAGCCAGGTGAGCCATGGGTTCATCTTCTGAGGGACCTGTGGTCCCTCTGTCCCAATCTGGGTTGCCAAGTGTTGACATCATAAACTGTGCAGTCCCCACGTGCCTTTCATCCACAGCTCTGAAATGCTATTGATGGGATAAATCTCCTAGTTTGTGAAGGACCAGCTTGCTATGGCTGCTTCAATACTGCAGAGAAGTTCTCCAACCAGGAGACCTTTTTTTACCAGGAAATAGATAAACAGGTAGCAAACAAATCTAGGGGCTCTTTGTGGCTGGTGTGCAGCTGGATGAACAGGAGACATCTGGCTGTTACCCATGGGGTGGTTCTGAAAACTCCTTTCTTGCTCTCAGCCAGGGAAGTAAACTCTTGATCCATGCTCCTGTCCAGTTAGTCCTCCTGTCTCCAAGCTTCTTCTGCAGGATCCCTGCCCAGCTTTTGCTTGTGTCTCCTGAGCACAGCATTGAGTATCTGCATGACTCCAAGTGCTGTTTGCTGTCACATCCAACCTGCTCTGCTGGGCATGTTTGGGCTTCTTGTCCTCGGGGTGGTTTTGCAAGTTTTAAAGAATGCTTTAGCACTGATTTTGTTTTATTTCTGAAAGTCCTTCTCCTTGACTTGTTTTTAGGTGAGTGAAGGCCACCAGAGCCCACCCTGGCTGGAGTTCTTGGCCAGGCAGCACCTCGTGCAGGGTCTCCTCTCCCCTGCAGATGGTACTGTTGGACCATTTTGCAGCCACCCACGGCAGGTGCCAGCTCAGCTCCGGGGGAAGCCTGTGCCCAACACACTTCCAGGGCCAGCAGCACCACAGCTGGGCAGCCTGCTCTTGGGTGGCTGCAGGGGCCAAAGTCTTGCCTCACCCGAGGGATGGCAAATTTTGGGGTGAGTTTGGGAAGGTCGGAGCTCAGCACCCTCCTGAGGCAGTGGCAGGATGCTGGGAGGGAGGGAGTGTGCAGGTAACAGCCCTGAGCAGTGGGGTTGGTGCTTGGTGTTAGCACAGTCAGTGAGTAAATAGCTTCACCCCAAGGGAACCAAACAGCTTCAGCTGGGGGGGTGGCCAGAGTTCTGTGATGTTCTCACCAGAGCTGCTGGGCTGGGGAAAAGCAGCTCTGGGGACTCTGGGTGGCAATGCTGGCTGCTTCTCAGAAGCTGCTGTGTGGAGCAGGAGGCTGAGAGGAGGCCATAGGCTCATTTATACCTTTCATGATTTTATTCAGGTTTTTGTGACACGTAACCTGATGTTTTGCCTGCTTATGGGTCTGCATTTGAGGCACTGTGCTAGCCTTGGAGTCACTTCTGGCTTGCAGAAGTGTGGGAAGAACATCTTGTCTTTTCTGGGCTTAAATACTTGGATATCCTTCCCAGCAGTGTGCTGTGTCCTCTGCAGCTGTCCTGTGTTCTGGGAAGGATGCTGTATGGAGTCAGCAGTGCTCAGCTCATTGCTGGGAGACACTTGTGTGTCCCTTTTCCTCTGCATGTACCCACGTTTCTGTCGTGAAATCAGTGTCCCTTTAAAGTCACTGGTGAGGGGAATCACCTCTCCTCCAGCTTTTCCCCTGGGACCTGGCCTGCAGCCTTCCCTCAGCCCCACGGAGGGGGCAGTGACTCGAGGCTGGATTTGGCTGTATCCTAGCTGGGGAGGTGTTTGTCTCTCCCTATCCTGCTGCAGACACCCTGGGCAGCAACATGCCGTCCTCAGCTGACACACTTGGGCATCTCCCAGCTCCCCAGGAAGCCCAGCACCACTCTGCTGGCATTTGTTGCCCAGGATAGACCAAAACCAGACCCAAACAGCAGCGTGGCATCAAGTGGAGCCCTCCACCCCACGCCCACGTGGCACAGCAGTGAGCATTGGCAGCACGACGTGTGGGACGTGCCCCACCCACGTGCACGTTCACACCCAGGCATCTGGGTGAAAAGGGCCAGAAACAGGCAGCCCTCATCTGCCTGAGACTCATTTGGGTTTTCATTGCCTTGTGGATGAGGTGTCAGAGCTTTGAACTTCTCCAGGCTGGAGGTTTTGGGTCTTCACTCGTGGCTCAGCTGCTTTGGTGCAGGAGCTCTGCCACGAGCCCCGCTTCGACCATGCCAGCATCTGTAGCTCCCAGATGTCTGCCCAGGGATGGAGCACAGCAGTGACTTCTGGCTGGGTTCAGCTCTGCAAAGTCCAAATGATCTCCTGGTAGGCCTATTGCTATTTCTGTCTTGTTGCCAGGTGCTGCATGCTTAAGCTTTCAGCAGATCAATTTTCTTCCTTTGAAAGAAAAGTAGCAGGTTAACCTGGGTGTGAGGGAAATGGAAAACACGCCTCTGCCTCTCCCCAATGTGCTGTGCAGGTGGAGAGGGGCTTAGAAAATGTGATAAAAGCAATTAGTCATCTGTGGGCTTGAAGGAGAAATAGCATCAAGCTCAGAGGTTTGTCTGGGTTCGCTGGAAGTCTGCTAAGATTGGCTCAGTTGCTGGATGGAGGTTTGTAAAGGATGGGTGGGGAAGCAAATTGGGTGGGTTTTACAAGTTTCTGCTGTTTTCTAGAGCCTTGTGTCTCCTATATGGACTCCTCATCCCCAGCCCCACTGCTTCAAGGAGGTGATAGAGAAGGAGGGGTAGAGAAATGAGGACTGCTCTGGACTCCAGAGAAAGAAGGAATCTGGTGTGGGCTCTGGAAGCAGGACCAAACCCAAAAGGTGAGTCCCCCACAGCAGTTGTCCTACAGAATTTTGCCTGTTGGTGTCCACAGCTCCAAAGCCCAAAGTCCTCCTCCTTTCCTATAGCTCTTAGTTTCTCTCCACTGACCGCCTGCTGCTCTGAAAAGCTCCATGGAATAGAGCAGCTCAAAGACAACAGAGGCACCAGATAAATCATTCCTCCCCCTCTCCCCCAACCCAAATGCCTCAAGTGTCTTTATTATTTAAAAAAAAAAAAACAACAAACCCCCATGCACAAAAAAAAAAAGCCCTGGTGAGAGAGACAGACACAAAGCAGAGGAAAAGGAGAGGTTTAGGCAGCAAGCCACAAATAAGCACCATCAATCATAGTGCAGTCAAAAATGTACATGTGCTGGTACCTGCTAGTTATTGGCAGTCCTCAAGAAGTCTCCTGAGTACAATCTTCAGGGCTCCTTAGATAAATAAATAAATAACAAAAATTCCATGTTCCTCTGAAAAACTGCTTGTCAGCACTGGGATGGCAGGTGCATTAACTCCCTAAGAACCAGCTTATGCCCTGCATGGCAAAAAAATGCAAACACAGAGAAATAAGATGTCAGTCAACTCCTGTAGCCTCTCAAGTTATTTTGGTGGGAAGCATTCTGAAATATAAATACAGCCCTTTGTAGAAGAGTCTAGGGAAAAAAAAAAGACACAGAGATAATGTAACTAGACCATGTGTGTACTTGCAAGTTTACCCCAAATTTGCTTTTTTTCTTCTTTTTATAGCCCACAGGGACAGCTGAGAAGTTGAGATTCCCTCTCTGAGAGCTACTGCCTGTTCCCCTTAGAGCTGTAACACACTGTCCCTTCTCTTGGCTGTGCTTTTATTCCCCATAACCGTGGACTTCAAGGTGCTGGTGATGTGGCCTTGGCTATGCTAACATCTCTGGAGCTGCACCCCATCCATCTGCTCCTCCCTGATCCTTTTCATACCTTGTTTTCTTTTTCATCCAGGAGAGTGACATTATTCCTAGTGGAAGTCCTGAAGGAGCGAAGTCCTGAAGGAGCAAAGTCCTGTCCTAGGATGAGTAAAGGTTGCACAGCCTAGTGCCAGAAGACAAATGGATTTGGGGAAATGGCCCTTAGCCCTTCCCTGAACTTGACAATGTGTTTCCTAAGATTCCTGTCCCATCTAGGAAGACGCTGACTATTTTTAGCTGGGGGGGAGCCAGCTGTTCCTGGGCTGACCTCCAGCCCTCCCAAGGACAGCAGAGTCGCCTGCCTGCTTCTGCTCAGCCCCCAGGGGGCTGCCCCAGCCACGGCCAGCTCTGCACGGTGGAGGAGAGAGGGAGTGGGCTCCCACTGTGCCTGCCAGCAGTGAAACATCTGCTTGTCTACGTGTGCTGCTCAGCCCCAGACCTTGCAGGAGGGCTTCTTTCTCTCCAGCACCTTGCTCTGCCTCAGTAGACCCATGTATAAGATCTGGCTGACTTGTAGGGGCTCCCTCGTGGTTTCAACATAACCACTGTAGGTCATAAAGTGTAAGGGGAGAAGTTTTGGTGCCAAGTGACTCCTTGCAGCTCATTACTACCCTTCCTTCCTTCCTTGGGCTACAGAGTCCCCTGTTTAGCTTGATTCAAATTACCTGGGCTACTTCCATGGCTACAGCCCTGTCTGAGTGTGTAGTAGCCATGGCTGGAGCAGGTCTGGCCTTCCAGGGCTTGGCTGGTGGTGGTGAGCCTGGCTGGCAACTGGGCCAGTTTCAGACAGGTCACCTGAAGGCAACAGACACTGTTGTGGAGTCCCCATCCCTGGAGGGGTTGAAAAGCCACACAGTGGTGCTGAGGGACGTGGCTTAGTGCTGACCTGGCAGTGTGGGCTTAATATTTGGACTCCTTGATCTTAAAGGTCTCTTCAACCAACACGGTTCTGATTCTGTGGTTCTGTTTCATTACAAATTCATGGAGCCATTTCCTTCTCCCTGGGGCAGTATTTTGGTAAGCTGTGCAGGTGCACTGTAGGTCTGGTGCTGGAGATGTTTCTACAAGAACTCTATTATTTTTTTCCCCCCGGCTTGATTTTAAACTAGTGAGGCTCAGATTTTTCTGAGCCCCCTAGAAATATATCTTCAGGGATGCCCCTTGACTGGGCTGAACACAGAGTGGCCATCTGAATGTTGAGCATGGTTTCCCAGGAGAAAGAGATCAACAGCCTCCAAAGAGGATCCCATTTCAGAGTTGGGGAAACAACCATTAACTTGGGATTTATCTGTTACCAATTCAGGATCAAGGAAAAAAGACTATGCTACAAAAGCCTCCAGGAGCAAACTTGTCTGCTTCATCTGTGGATGAAGAGGAAAATAAATAACTATGGGGCCCAGGATGCAGGAGGTCTGGATCAAAGATCCCTCTTCTTTCAGGATTCAGGAGGATGCTCATGGGGAGAGAAGTAATTGTGCTGAGCAAACTGGTTTCAACTGGGAGCTGTGTGGCCTTTCTGCTCTGTGCTGTGCCCTTCTGCAGCCCAGCAACTTTCTCTTCCAGGCCACAGATCTATTTAATTTAGGTCCTACCATTGGCAATGGTTTTGCAACGGGCTGTGGGTTAGGAAAAAGCAGAGATTTTTTCCTTAACCAAAAAAAGGAGATGACATCTCACAGCAAAATAGAGTAAAAAATAGTTGGTTGGCTGTTTTTCTTCTCTGCCTTGCTTCTACGTGTGATGCCAGCAAAAGAAATTGCATTATAGAGTGATTTAACAACAAAATTACATTTATTTCTCACTCTTCTCCCTTCCCTAGAACAGAAAAGCCACAAGATGGAGCTCTGGGGCTTTCCACTGGAGCCGAGTTTGCTTCACGGGTGAAAAACCATTTGAAGACCTCGAAATTCTGGGGTTTTATTAATTTCTCCCTCAGTTTAATTTTTACATTCCCTTGAAAAACGGTAAATGTGGTAGATGTTATAATTGCAAAAGGCAATTTATCGTTGCCAGCTGAAGAGATTGACTTTTTTAAGCTCAAAACTTTGTATTTTTACAACAGCAACAGGGTGAGATTTTTGCAGTCCTCTGGGCAGCTGAGATTCCAGTGATGGCTTTAGACCGTGTCCTTCTGCCAGCTGCCACCCCAGCTATGCTGAAGAAGCTCTCACACCTACCCAGGTCTGTATGCAAATATTAAGCCCTGACCTCCTTGCCTCTGGAAGGGAATAAATGATGTTTTGAAGTGCTCCTCTTTCCTGGTAATCAATGAACACTTAGCTGGTAAAATTTAAACCAGCGCAGTGAATTAGAAGTGGGTTTTTCAATTAAAGCAAAGGCATTTTACATCCTAAATGATATAGAAATGAACATCCTGAATTATATATAAATTATCAAGAAATAATTAAAAAATATCTGTGTAAAATAACAGCTTTTTTTCTCTTTCTTTCTTTCTTTCTTTCTTTCTTTCTTTCTTTCTTTCTTTCTTTCTTTCTTTCTTTCTTTCTTTCTTTCTTTCTTTCTTTCTTTCTTTCTTTCTTTCTTTCTTTCTTTCTTTCTTTCTTTCTTTCTTTCTTTCTTTCTTTCTTTCTTTCTTTCTTTCTTTCTTTCTTTCTTTCTTTCTTTCTTTCTTTCTTTCTTTCTTTCTTTCTTTCTTTCTTTCTTTCTTTCTTTCTTTCTTTCTTTCTTTCTTTCTTTCTTTCTTTCTTTCTTTCTTTCTTTCTTTCTTTCTTTCTTTCTTTCTTTCTTTCTTTCTTTCTTTCTTTCTTTCTTTCTTTCTTTCTTTCTTTCTTTCTTTCCTTTCTTCCTTTCTTCCTTTCTTCCTTTCTTCCTTTCTTCCTTTCCTTCCTTTCCTTCCTTTCCTTTCTTTTCTTTCTTTCTCTCCTTTTTCTCTCTTTCTTTCTCTTCCAAGGGGCTGAGCTCTCTTCTGCAACACGCTTCTTTTCCAAGCAAACTGGTGCTAAGGATGTCAAACCTTTCCAGCTCTGACTGCTGTTGTGACAGGGTTTGAGTGTTTAATTATGATTGTGTTGCACAGACAGGGTGATTCTCCTGACTCGCTGGGGTTTGGCTGCAATAGCTGCGCACACACGCGGCTTCGAGTGACAAGAAATCAAGAAATGTATTTTTTATATGTATTTATACACTCCAGCTGCCACGCAGAGAGGACAATGAGATTCTGGCAGCTGATGGTCTCCTGAAATAATATTGTAATTACTTAACTGACAGGAGCAAACATTTTTATAAAGGTTTATGAAACACTTCTGGGTTGGGGCGTGCGATATCGGTTACTGAGAATGGACTTTCCTCCTTTATGGAAGTTAAAGTTTTTCTTAGAAATCTGACCCACTCAACAGAGGCTTCCAGAGGAATTGGTCTCCAGTGTAACCCTCCGAGAGTGGACGATGAGGACTGGAGTAAACCTCCCATTAAAAGTGCTGTGAACTTTATGAGGAGTTGCCTTTGCTCGCCTGGAAGATAAATTCGGCCCAAGGTAGAGCTGACCACATCCTGAATAATTCATTAAGAGCATTTATTCCCTTTCTATTTGTAAACTGGGCAGTCAGGTTTTCTGTGTGTTCCTCTCTTCATTACGTGCTGGATACTTGGTGACTAATCCTTTTTCTGTGAATTTTTGACCCGTTCCTGCAGTCTGACTGAGGGATGGATCACCCGACAGTGCTTTTCTCCCTTGGCAAGGCAGACACAATCTGGATTTCTGTGTTCTAAATCCAGATTCCTCAAACTGGTGATTCCTAGAATTATTCCTGTGCTGAAAGTCGTCACAAATAGCAAAAAGGAAGAGTGAGAGCCCTGCTTGTTTCAGCTCCGTTTGCTAACTCCAGGAAACACTGGATTTATTTTTTTACTGGGCACTTACTTGTGGGCATTATTTCTTTTTATAACTCCTGTAGCTGGCTGAAAGGACTTGGAAGCAGCCCAATTTCCTTGTCTTTTTTTTTTTAAATGTTACAAAAAGAGCAATTTGAAGGTCTGACTGTGCTCTGGGTCATTAACAGAGATCCTTGTCAGAGGTGGACAAGGCTATCGCTTCCTGACCAAAAGAAAAACGAGGTGTCGCTTTGTTCAAAGCTTTTCAGTTCCTTTGTAAAACATCCCTTCTCCTTAAATAGATCTGAACTGCTCTTCCACTCTCCTCTCCTTCCACTGAAACCTACTGATAAAAACCCATCGATGTGGCCAAATGCACTGAGTGAAGCAGGGGCAGCCCCTGAGCTGCTCGGAGCATCGTCGGTGGTACCCAGGTTCCGCTTAACTCCACTCTGAGACCATCAATATACTTCTGACTCAGAAGCACCTTTTATTTGACTTTTCCTGGCAGGATTAGAGCCTCTTTCTCTCCTCCATCTCCTCAGGGTTCCCTCCTGTGATGGTCCCCAGGCAGCCGAAGCCACGCGGGCTCCTCCTGGTCCTTTTGCATCTGCTGGGGATGTTTCCCGGCGGGTGCAGGACCGACACCACTGAAACAAATAATTCTTCTCTCCTTGAAAAGCAGGAGAAATCCCAGCCTGGCTCAGCCCAGCCTTTAGGATGGGAATCACAGATGCTTTCTAACTTCTTTAGAAAGATGACAGCGGGGATAGGAAACTGATGGATGTCTTCATATATTTATTTCTGGCATTTTGCTCAAGCGCCGTGCTGATGGGAAGGGAGATGTTTGCAATTAAAGCCAATGAGTTAACTGTAATCCTTTTTTTTTCTTGGTCCTGTCTTTTAAAAGAAAACATGCGTTTAAAAGGAATCAAAAAAGAAAAAGAACTTTGGCATTTTCAGTAGCACAGAATTGCTTTGGGAAAGGAAAAATCTGTCGAACCAACAGCAGCTATTTTAGCAGGCAGCTGTAAGGAAATAAGGAAATTAAAATATCTCTCCTCTCTTTTTCCTCTCCCAGTCATCAAACAAATTGATTAAAAAAAAAAAAAAGACATTATAATTATTAAAACTCACTAAAAGAAATCCTATTAAATGTAATAATTGTACTGTAGAATTTTTAATCTGCCCTTAGGAACAGTTCTCTCTTCTTTGTGTTTGACAATTCCAAGTTCTCCTTTACAGGGTTTCAGAACACCCATTACAGTATTTTGATAATTGATTTGTTATTCCTTTTCAAAAACTAAGGGATTTATTAATTATGCTCTTATTCAGAAGTCTTAGGAAAGCTTTTAGTTAACGTTTCCTAATAGGCATTTAATTCTGATTTAATAAGGCAATGATTGTATTATAAACAGATATCAATAGATTATTAAACACATTTATTTTGGATTAACAGCAATTCCATAGATGTGATAGCCATTAAGCATCAATGAACAGACTTCCATTAATAAACTGATTTATTTACCACAGCATAAGTGTCCTGTTCAATCTAAATTAAATATCTATTTGGGATCCTCAGCCTGTAGTGTTACCAAAGGCAGCTCCGTGTTTGAACACTGCAGAAAAAGCATTTCTGGTTCAGATTTCCAAGATGCAATCTCCAAAATAATCAATCCATAGAAAAAAGACTTTGGTTACTGCTAGATAACTAATTATACAGACACAGCCTTTGTGCATGTCTGTATGAGGTATTCTTTGTTATTCTCTTTCTTCTGAACTTTGATGCTATTTAAAAATAAATTTAATTACCCAGTGGTTATTTACACCACATTTATTTCTTCCATCTAGAATTCTTCTCAAATTTAAAACCTGAAGGTCACTATCATTTTAGAGCAGTTTATTATTCATGGATATTGCAAAATTTGCAGGGAGAAAAATTGCTTTTGTATAAAAACTGGAATGCAAGAAAAGAACTGTAAGATTGGCTGCACGGGGCATGATCCTGCACTGCACTATAGCAGCTGTTTTGCTAAATAAAAAATGCTATTAGGCCAAATATTTGTCTTTATTAACAGTCATTTAAATACTACTATTTAAAAAAAACCCCTGTGTGTGACATATTTATGAAAAGTTGTCAGAATATCTTTTTTCTGAAGGTTTTCCCCCATGATTTTATGGGCCTTATCTGGTAAATTCAGGTCAGTAAAATTATCCACGTGTCCTTTTTCCTTTGTTTCATTCTTTAAGGTCAGATGTTGGAGGCAGCTGCAGACCTCCTTAACCTAATAAACCAATTCAGGGGAGCTTGTATTTGTTACACTGCTGATTTTGTTGTTTGGTTTGGGTTTTTTTTTCTTTCTTTTTTTTTAAGAAGCTATTTTTTTAAAGCAGGTTTAAAAGGTTTTGCTCTGTTGCAACAGCCCAGGTAGATGGATAGATGACCTTAGAAAGAGCAACCAGGTTTTGCTCCACAGACATCTCCAAACAAGGTGGTTGAGGCCAGGATTTTGCTGTTTCAGATGTTTCAGAGGAAGATGGGAGGATCCAGGGATTTGCCTGGTGTAGGAGACTCTTCACTGTGCTCCTGCAGGTCAAGAGTCAGGAGAAAAGGAGTCTGAGGGGAGAACTTATTGCTGTCTACTACCTGAAAGGAGGTTGTAGGGAGGAGGGTGTTGGTCTCTTCTTCTGAGTTACTAGTGATAGGACAAGAGGATATGGGCTCAAGTTGCACCAGGGGAGGTTTCAGCTGGATATTAGGAAGAATTTCTTTCCTGGCAGCGTGGTGAAGCATTGGCCCAGGCTGCCCAGGGAGGTGCTGGAGTCTCCAGCTCTTGAGGAGTTCAAAAAATGTGTAGGTGTGGTACCTGGGGACATGGTTTAGTGGTCATGGTGGTGTTGGGTGAACAGGGTAATCTCAGTCCTGCTTTCCATGGGACAGGTCCAGTGTCACTTCCAGGGATGGTAGCAGAGGGCAGCCTTACCTGGGTGGTTCAGAGATCCCTGTCCCAGCTGGATGAAGATATGGAAGGAGATATTCTTCCTCAAAAGCAGCAAAGGTGGCAAGGACTGGGAAAAGAACAGAGGTTAAGACTTTCATGCTATGGCATTTTGCTTTTTGAGGTCGTATACAAACTGGTTCCTACCTCTGGGCTCCTTCCCCTACAGCTCTGAAAACACTACTTGGGGAAAAAAAATAGTCAAAGGATGCTCACCTGAGGACTCCCCTGGCTTGCACTGGGCATCAGGGGATGCAAGGTACAGGATGATTTCTCTCAGACTGGCTTCTAGTGTTTGACAAAAGTGCAATAAAACATGTGAACAAGGTGGGGGTCACTCCTCTCTTGTGCAAAGCCAGTGGCAGCTTTGCCCAAGAGCAGGAAGAGGAGCTGAGTTCCTGATTAAATTATTTCTCCCCTCCCTCCCTTGGACGTTTCGGGGTTTTGTGCATCAATTTTTGCTGAAAGACTTTGAAACAAACTGCAGTATTTGTAACAGGGCTTTCCATGTGATTTCCTGGGGGTAACGACTTGAGACCCCAAGGCTTGGTGCTGTTATGACCTCTGTCAGATCTGACCTCCAGCCACGGGCTAGGCAGGCTGTGGTTCACTGGGTGAGATGTCTCCTCCTGTGGCCACCCGTTGACAGGGCTCCTCTTCCTTCAATCATAAAAGATCTTTTTAGCTTTTCTCAAGATTGAGAGAGAAGTGAGGGATTAAAGTGAGAATAAGCCCAAAGCTTCCCTCTTTCTTCTCCAAAGATGCTGAAGATGTCTGCATGCAGAACTCTTTGCTCTGTCTCTGCTTTCAATTAAGACTTGATTTTAAGTCAAACGATCAACTTACAAACGAGGGATTGGCCTAAAAGGAGCTGAACCTAAATTGTGATGGGAAGCACCTACTGGGATAAATTGCTGTGGATGGTGCAATCAGGTCTGGAGCCAAAGGCACAGAGTTTCATTCGCTTGGAAAAGCTGGAATTAGCCAGAAATCCCTTCCTTGCTTTCCCATCGTGGCTCTGCAGTGTGATCCCTCCACGGCCACGTGTGAGGTGTTCCTGACAGGGATCTCACACTGATCCCCCTGCCTGGCAGCTCCCCTTTTTGCAGGGCATCTAAATTCCTTTCCCACATTCCCTCTATCTTGTGCATCATTGCTTTGAAACCACTCTTCCTTTAATTGGCTCAGGAGAAAGGGCTCATTCCTTTGCATCTAACTTTTCTTTTTTTCCCCATAAAGTATTTAGGAAAAAAAATTGCAGAGTATGTAAACTAGAGATCATTAGAGGTTGCAGGGTTTTTTTTTTTGTTGCTGGTTTGTTGTTTTTTGTTTTTAAAGACTAGATTCAGCAAAATAATGTTTTCTCCCAGGCTCTGGGTCTCTATTTAGATGATTTTTAGCTCTGGTTTGGTGCTTTTTTTTTATTATTATTATTTATATATTTATTCATTAGCTAGGCCCACAGTCAAGGAGAAGGGGAACGTGGGGTTATTAATCTTTCCTGTCATCCATTCACAGATGTGAAGTTCACACCACAGCAAATGTGAAGTCAGCACTACGCACCCACAAGGTGGAAACTTCAAGCAGAACAGGGGTGGGAGAAGGAGAACAGGAGGGGCAGGGGGGAGGGAAGGAGAAGGGGGGAAAAAAAAAAGGACAAGGGAATGATGAATGACAAAAGGGAGGGGAGAAAGATGGATGAGCAAGGGAAATGGAAAGAGAAATGAGACGGATGGAAAAGGCTAAAGAGGGAAGGCAGATAAGAGGGAAGAAAGTCTGAAGAAAGAGTAGGGGAGAAATGAGAGATGCAGAGAGAGAATATTTCAGATAGGGTGTTAATGTAGCTGGGTCTGTCTGGGTGCTTGGATATCCCGAAGATGTAAAGGGTAATCACTCTCTCAGCATGTATATGCTATTGATATGTTAATATCATTTTCTTTTTCATCTGAAAGCAGTGAAGTTTTCAAACTGGCTGATTAACTGGGTCTGGCTGGTCCTGTGCATGTACATGTGTTCACAGACACGTCATATATAAATATTTATACACAATAGTGGCTGAAAATTCCCATAAAACAGCAGCCAGCATTAAAAGTGTTATTAGTGTTGATGTGACATTGGAGAGCCGTGTTCTCACTGGTGTAACCTACAGCAATATCAATCCTAATACAGCTTTTTGGGGACACAAAGTGGAAATAGGCAACATTGGTAGGAACATTGAGTATGTTATAATAAAAACAAGCCCATGATGGTGCAACATGGGGGAGTCTCAGGTCACACTTACCTATAGGTTATGGACAGTCTTCTTTATCCAGTTGTCTTACAGGGTTTCTAAAAATGAGTCATTTCTTTGTTGTTGTGAGACTTAGCTTCTAATATTTCCTTATATATTCACACATCCTTCAAGTTGCTCATTAAATCATTGTTTCAGTTAATTTACAGAGGCTGCCACATAAAGAAAGAACTCATTTCATGAGTCAAATGATGGTTTTGATCAGCTCATGAGAGGGAGTGACAACCATCAGCCCAGTTTGGTCCCACGTAGCAAAGCCAGGCTGTTTGTTCCTCCTCTGGGTCCTCCAGAAATTCTGCAAGTTCAAGTTTATCAGCAGCTTTAAACCACAAGTTAGTGTGTGTGGGTGGGGGGGTTGTTCTGGAGCCAACTGCAGAGTCAGGGTCTCTCTGGGGCTGGGGAAAAGATGAAGAGGGGCAGGTGGAAAAGCCTCTGTACAAGTCAGCAAAAGTAGCCTGGTGCTTTTGGCTTGTTTTTTTTTCCCTTTGAAAAGTTTGAAGAGCACCTATTGCTCCTACTGTCCAGAGAGCTTGTATCTGTCTGAAGTCTAAAGCTAAAATCTATCCCTAAAAGTACTTTCAGAGTATTTACCACTTGTTTGGAAAAATTTTTAATGAAAAATAGGGAAAAATATTTAATGTAGTTTACAGAAATCGTGCTGTCCCTGGAATACTTCTGAGAAATTTTGCTGGAAAGGTCATTTTATTTTGTTTGGGTTTTTTTTTTTAGTTAAATGGGCCCCATCCTACTTTCAGGTATAGAATAACTTGTATATACAACTTGCATTTTCTTTGATTTATTTGATGACTTACCAGATATCCTTGTTTATTGGACTTTAGTTGCTCAGAAGCTTGCTGCTGGCTTCTGCAAGTTGCTGTGTATCTGTTATAGTCTTTTTGTATAATGCCTCTGGGATCAGTTACATCTCTGATGCAATTTTAACACTGCTCCTTAGGAATTAAGGAATATCAGGTCTCTACCACCAGGATTCTTACAAAATGGGAATTTGTTATTCCTACTTAAAGGTACATGCTCAGAAAAATGGGAATTTGTTATTCCTGCTTAAAGGTACAACCCAGTAATGCTGGTTGTGAATGGCTCAGAAATAAGCCAAGGGATTTGGGGGCAAACCAGTGGAATTAGTCTGACTTCAGTTATTTTGGTTTTGTTTACAGAAGCTGGGAAGTTGGCCCTTTTTGCTTGAATACTGAGTTTCAACAAATTAATGCAGAAACCTCCCCAACCCAGAACGCTTCATCTCCCAGTCTTCCTAGCCTAATTCTCAAATTCCTGATTGAATCTCTCTTTCTTGTGAATTTCTGGCTTTGGTCTCTTGTATGTGTCTGCAATGAAATTGGTTTTCTTTTTTCTAAGCAGGGAAAAAGTAGAAACAAGACAAACCTCCCCTCCTTTCTGTGAAGGTTCGAGACAGAAAGGGATAAAAATAAAAGAGAAGAAAATAAAAATACAGCTGTATGTTTTCCTCCCTTTGGAAGGACCTCCCACTGACTATATCATTATCTGCCTCATGTAGGATATTGGATTCAGGATCTATAGCAGCGAGCTACGTTAGTATTGAATCTCATTTGATTTAATAAACCTCCCCTCTCCCTTCCCTGCTCAGCCTTTCCAATCTTTTTCAAGCATTAGTAGCTCCCCTGTAGCTTTGGCTGTGGGGGGATACATAACGCATCGTCCTCTTTGTACAGCAACCTGGGGCCCTTCATCCTCTGCTGGAAATGCAGCTTCTTGTTTTGCAAACACAGCCCCTGCCACCCCTCCCTTCCTGCATGTATGGCATGTGGCCCACCCTGTGCATATGCTGCTTGCCTGGGTTTGGTCTTTAGAGTTGGACCCCTTTTACAGTGAACTTGGTCCTAATGAAATATTTATATAGAGCAGATTGAAGATCTGGAATTATTTTATGTTTCTCCAGTGTATGAAGTGTAGTTTTGGAGCTAATCTGAAGATTTGGGGGAATGGAAGAGAACAGGGAATAAGATTCAATTTAAAGTGAAAAGGAGCATCAAAAGTGTTGTCAGTGGATATTTTCAATGCATTAAAAAAAGGGAGATATATATATAGAGAGAGTAAAATTTCAAATCTTGTAAAATTAACTACGTAGCAAAATCTATGCTTCAGGAAGAAAGAGCTTTTGGAACCTGTCTTTAATTTTCAAATGGGAGATCTTTTGCTGGACGTGATGAGGCTTGGCATGTCTCCTGGCATGTATATGGCTATGCAAGCTCTGTGTCTGTGGGCTCTAATTTCCCTAGAAGAATTTGAGTAAACCTTTCTCAAGCCAATAGGAGTTAACTGTGTAGTAAGAAACCGTGCTCTGTGTCTGTACTAAACTTGGAAAAAATGAAATGCTGCTCTCTGCTTTAATGTGTCAGGCAAAGCTGGCTTGAGAGAATGTGCAGAGGCTGTGCAGAGGCAAGATTTCAGTTTGAGGACTGGAAAAGGCTGCAGCTTGATTACAGGCAGGCAAACTGGCAGTGCTGTTTAGCTTGTTTTATCCCTATACTCTGTGTAGGTCTGAAAGAGATTAAGTTTCCACAAGTTTCATTAAAATAGGGTGGCCAGTGTTAAAGGATTCAGGCTACAAAGACTGCACTAATGGCTATGACATCTTATTAGACTCCAGAGAACCCACACAAGCAAGCCAATAGGAGTAATCTCAACTAAAACCTCATTGGAGTCTGTTACAATGGGAGGAATCCAAAGATGTGATGTTAGTCTGTAGGTATGACAGCTGGTGGAACAACATGCTTTGAAGATAGGATGCTGTGGCCTTGGGAATCAAAGTCCTGTATCCCCTGGATATTTATACCACGTGGTTTCTAAAATTTATCTGTTCCTCTTTTAGGCCTCTTGCTCAGAATTAGCAGTGAAAACATGGATCCCAGTGATTTCCAGCTTACTCTTCTAGACCACTGAAATATGGAAGTGACTCATGGACAAGAGGACCAAGTCCTTGCCCTACAATGGTAACATCTGGGGTGCCTCGACCAGACTCTCCCTGGTCCTCTTCCCTTCCTAGAGGGGGGGTGTTTGCCCATCTCAAAAGCTGCTGCATCTCCTACAGCATCATCCAACAGCACCAGGGGATGGGAAAGGTGAGAACTGGGGCTTTGAATTGTGAAATCACCGTATCCATAATGCATGAACGGACCTGTGCCATAGCACAGGGGCTCAGTCCTCCTGCAGCTCTGGAAAATTGGACACCTTCATAGTCTTTTATGAAAATGTAATGTAGCTTTGCTTCCTTTTGAGCAGTAAATTATGAATTGGAAAGTGACAAATATTAGCAACCTGCCTTTATTGCTAACAAAACTGGGCAGGAGAGGAAAGGACTCTGCGGAGCCTTTGACTGAATGTTTAATAACTTTTGTGATTATTGTTTCCCAGAGGTGATGTGTATAATATGTATTTTCCCTCTTTCATTTTATCATGACACTTATACTGGAGACTGCTCTGTCTTTGCATTCCTGAACTTTTTCCTCAGTCCAAGTTAGAGTGACTTAAGCAACCACAGACAAAGTAAAGCTGTGAAACCTTCTGCTTCTTTCAGTGGCAAAATTGCACTGCTGCAGCTTGGCAGAATGGAATGAGAATGGGCTGTAGCCACATGATAAACAGTCAAGTATCACAGGTCTGCAGTACTGGGGCAGCTGAGACTGAAACTGTGACACTCACTTTGCAGATGGATGGAAACTAATCACAAAAAAATGCAAAAATAGAAACCACCCCAGGTGTATTCTGCTGGATGAAAATTCATTTCCATTGTGGGTCTCTTTCTGTTCTGGAAACTTAAAATTTTTGGATGGCTTTGGTAATTTGGCATAGAAATGTTCATGAATTTGTATATAAAAATTGATCACTAGATAAAATTTCAGGAGGTAACATTCTTTGGACTTGGCAGCTAGAGCACATAGAATCATAGACATGAAGGAAGAACAGAGGGTGGGGAAAGCAAGTGGGCCCCTCGAGAGAGATGCAGCCTGGGAGCTTTTCAAGGATGCAGTTCAATAATTAGATGCTAATAGGCTGAGGTCACTGGATAGATTTGGGAAGATTTTGTGAGTAATGAGGAGCACTTCTCCCTCTGAATGAGAAGCCCAGAGATGGGGTGAAGGCTGAGTTCCTGTTGAACTATGAGAAATGGTCCCACAGCTTCTAGACTGGGCAGAAGAATCACATCAATTCCTTTGCAGCTGTTTTTGTAAGTGCAGGAGAACTGCTCAGACTGGCTGAATTTCAAGTGAGAGCTGGGTACCAGCAGCAGGGCAAGGATGCAGCTCAGACCATCTCTCCTGTAAGGCACTGGAGAGCCAACCATAAAGACTAGCTATGTTATGGAGAAATGATAGAGAAGTTCTCATCCTTTCACAATCTATCAGCTGTAGAACACAAAGGCAAATGAAATGAGGATGAAAAGACCAATCCTAGTTCTTTGCACCAGTGAAGACCTCTGCTAAAGTAGTGCACACGTGCTGCTGTGCCCTGGGTCTTCTCTTGGGTGGCTTCCAGACAGAGGTTGGATTCAAAGTTGAGTTCTCACTCTGAAATTATGGCTGGTTTCTTGTGAGAAAGCTCAAGCTACAGCCTGCCAAACGTGCTGACACTTAGTATGAGCTTTTGCTGCCTGGAGTTTAGGATGGGCTGTCTCTAGCTTCACTTCTCCTCAATATAGGGAACTAGTCAGACCCTGACTGTTCCCTTGAGTGGAATCTGTAACTTTTGTAAAGTCATCTCAACCTCAGACGTGTGTCTTCCTCTTCAATTTGCTCCCTCTTTAATCTCATCTCTTTCCAGGCATGGCTTTGCAGTGCACTTCACAGCATCTTCTGGTGAAATAACATATTCTAGTTTCCATCCCCAAGTGATCCCCCAGTGTGGTGATCTCAGCACCTTTTTTTTCCTAATCTTTTGTATCTTGTCCTTTTATTTTTTAATTTTTTTTAAATTTTTTTCCTTAAATGATCAGTGAAAAGAGGGTGACACCATGTTATTCCAAATGGTTTCTGTTTTCAAGGGGTAACACTGTGTTATTCCAAATGGTTTCTGTTTTCAAGTGGAGTGGGATGGAACTATTTTACTTCTTGGGAACTTGTTGATAACCTCATATTCAGTGTTCTCAGAAAGCACAGTGTTACCTTCACCATCCCAAAAATGAGAACAGGTCACAGGCAAGGTGAGAGAGAGTAACTTGAACTTGATTCATTGCTGGCTGTAGAAAGCCCAAGAAATGTCTAAGTTTGGAGATGCACTAAGGATGGGAAATGAGACCACGTGATGATATTTTTGTCTGCTGTCCTGAGAAAGGAACAACCAACAGAATGAGGTCTAAAAGTTTGTGAATTTTTTCATTTTGTTTTGGTGTGTGGGCATGTGTGTTGGGTGTGTTTTTGTTTTGTTTTTGTTTTTTTTTGATGTGTGGTGAGTGTGGTTTTTTTTGGTTTTTGGTTTTTTTAAATACAAATGTACCTACATCATTAAAATTCACTGGAACCCAGAATACTCATTTCTTAAATCATCTTGGAAACAGAGTTAGGGACTTAAACTGTACAGGCTCTTCTGAAAAGGTTACTTTGAAAGAACTTCTTCCTGGGGTTTTCCCCCAGGGAGCAGACCCCAAAACTTCTCCTAAGTTATGGGTGTGGAATCTTCGGTCATTGGAGAAGTTCATTGGCAATGCAGTTTGGAGCCAGTTATAAAATATAAATAGCTTTTTCACTGTGAAATATTTGATATTTTAAAGATTAAGACAGTGTTATTTACTCTCTTCCCCTGCCCACCCCCTCATGGCTGGTGTTGCTTATGTGCTGTTGGCAGATGGGATGTGGATCATTTTAATTAGATTTTATTGGACTGTTATACGGCCCATAATTGTGATCATTACTCATTTTCACTGTGGTTCAGACAGATCCTCTATTTAGACATGATGATATTTTGATGAGACAAGTCCCATGTAACTTGTTATGTTAGGGGCCAGTAGCCAAAGCAGTGGAATTAGGTGTTTTCATAGCATAAAAATTGGAATAGATTAATAAAGGACGTAATGGTCAATTTGTGTTCCTAATTGTGCCCAGATTGTGGATGCTATGGGCAGAATGTCTCTTTGGGCTTCTGGGTCCTGTTGGAAGGTGCAGGAAACAAAGAACCCTCACAGCTGAAGCCCAGGTAGCAAGACATGGCACAGAGAGGAAGGAATCCCCTGGTCCTCCTGTGGGGAGAGGGGCAAACCCACTGCTGGTGTCAAAGAACAACCTCTTGCTAAATCAAAACTGTTGGGCTGACATTGGCACCAGCTCTGTGTTTAGTCCCATATGCTCTTTCTCCTTTTCTGTTGTGGTTTTTGCATGTCTGCTCTTGTAAATCACTGCAAGGAGACTAGGACTGGAGGCTAGGTCTGATCTAGGAATGGGTCTGTTGCAACTTCTCTGCATCTGAGGTCACCATTTCTTCTGCTGATGCTCCTCTGCTCCTTTCTGAGCAGCTGTGCTCAGGCACTGAGATGTTCCCTTCTTACACGTCTCCTTGGGAGGCTGTGGGGTCCTGCAGCATAACTGTAATGATGGTGTTCAGACAAAGCCTTCTGGAGGAACTGTGTCCTGTTGTCAGACAGAACCATCTCCTCATCTGCACCCCATGGTCTCCTTATTGTTTAGTCATCAGTCTCAGCTTTTCCCTCTCCACTTTCCAGAACCATGACTGGTATTCAGAGATAATATTTGTAGAGTGCAGTTCTAGCTCTCCCTCTGTGTCCTGAGGAGCACTGGTCAGTAGGAAGGTCATGCAGTACTGCCACGAGTCATGGTTCAAGGAAACTGTCAAAAACATTTGAAAGAAAGATTTAGATTGGGATGTTTTATTTCCCTCCCCTATTCATGAATAAAGTTGCCTTTGGCTAACTCTTTAAAAAACATGTTTCTCTCTTAAAATATAGCTTCTGACCCAAACTATGCTGCATTTGCAGATGCCAGGGTTGTTGGAGAATTAAAAACTGTTTGGGCTCAAGGGCTTTGGGCTGCAACTACTGGCAGCTGCTTGTGCAGGAATGTGAGCTAAAATGCACCTGTCTCTAGCCCAGTAACAAAGCAGTACATTTAGTTTCATATAAAAATGAGCTGCAGAGGGAGAAGAGATGCTGTGAATAGTTCCAGCCTCCTGTAACAGAGCTGGTGGATGCTCCAGTGTCATCTCCACGCTGGGTGAGGACTTGGTCTGCTTGTGTTCATGTGGACACACACTACCAAAAGGATTCTGTTAAGATATTGCCTAAAATGATAATTTAATTTAACATGCATCTCAAGTCAGATTTTAGCAAGAATCAACTCTGGTTCCACTTTGCATATGCAAATGAGGCTAGTTATCCCTCCAGCTGCCCAGTTTTTGTGCATCAGCCATCTTCAGGGCTGCCTGCAAGTCAGGGTGCTCTGTGCAAACTGGAAAGGAGCTGAGCTGCAAGGTGGAGCAGAATCCCACCAAAATCCACCCCTCTGGTCCATGTTTGCTTTTTTTTTTACCATGTTCATCTTTTATTTAAATCTAACAAAGGAAATCAAAATATTCCAGCATTTCTACACAGAGACACAAGCTGTATTTCTCCTCTGCTCATCCAGACAGATCCATTGGGATCTAGGTGCTGCTCCTGTTGTAGATTCCTCCTGCATTGTTGCCTTTGCAGTCTGTTAGAAACTAGGTCTAATTTAGGGCTGGGGAACCTACCTTCATGTCTTACTTCATTATCTTCTTCTTTGGAACTCTTGTCTAGATGCAATATATGATAAAGTCTCACTTCTTGCCTCTGTGGAAAAAGAAATGTGATAATCTCAACAGACTCCTTCTCTACTTGTACCTTAACTGTCATCTCCTTCTTTTAGTTAGTGGTAATGGACTCCAAATCTGGGTTGCTCTATGGGATAAGAGAACCTTTCCTAACAAGCAAATAATAATCACTAAATTCTGGTATGAATTTTTACACAAAGAATGTATAGTAAAATGGATGAAACATCGTGCTTCGGTTTCTCATGCTGATTTTCCAAGTGAATAATTGCAAGCCAAGATTAATGTCACCCCAGAAATCTGGCATGCTTATTTGTGAACATATTAATGAGTCTAGTTTTATTATTATTCAAGCAACTCTAATGCTTTAGTGTGATCCTTATCTTTCCCAGCTTCTCTAGCTTATAGAATATATATATTTTATTTTTTTTCCATTGCCTTTACAATCTAAATGGTAAGGACAGAAGACTTTGATGCTTCTTTAGGAGTCCTGTCTGTGCTGATGGCACTACAGAAATCATAGATATGTCTTTCCTTGTGTCATTTAAACTTGTCTTTACGTGGTAGGCAAAATTATTATACCATGAGTGTTGGATGTATCTTTTTAATTTGGCTTCTGATTAAAATTTAATTTAAAAAAAGAAATGGTTCAGATAAAGAACATTACCTACCAAAACTGAAACCACTGCATGGATAACATGCAAATTTTCATTTTAAGCAAACTAGGAAGCCTGTCCAAGTTGCATGTTTTAAGGGAGAAAAGTGGTTTTACATGGTTCAAGATAAACCATGGTGTAGAATTCAAGTGATTTAAGGTTAAAATTCACGTTGTCACAGTTCAGTCTGCTCTACAGCACAACAAGCCACCACCTCTTAATCTAAGGTCATTAAAGGAGAGCTTTAAGTTAAAATGTGACCTTCCATTTCTGGTCAGGTGAGAGTTTTGTTCTGTGAAAGCTGTTTGGCCATGGTTAGTCCTTCAATCTCCCAGTGAAATGGTTAAGATAGAACTGAGATTATTTATTGCATTATATTGGACAAAGATTTAGGAAATCTTTTGATATTGAGTGAGGGATGAAGTGGATAAAATTCCCCATTGTTAAATGCAAAAGAAAAGAAATGGGGAAAATAAATCCTGACTTTGTGTGCTCCCTAATGGGCTTTGAGCAAGATATTACTACTCAGTAAGAGATCTGGGAGTCACCTCCAGAGAACTGTCTCACTGATCAGCTCACTGTAGGTATCCCAGTCTGAATAGCCTGTGAAGTGGTTGTCCTCCCAGCTCCCATGTGTGTTTAGAATAGCAAAGGTGCAACGAAGAGCAATAAAGGTGATTAAATGTATGATACAATTAGTCACTCTGTTTAGAGATGTTAACTTTGGATTCTCCTGCTTGGAGAAGGAAACTGCTGTGTTAGAAGTGCCTGAGAACCTGAGCTTCGAGGAGAAAATTGATCATGGTGTTCCTCACAAGATAAAAGAAGGAAGGTCAACATATTTTAACAAGTTTCAGATTTAATATAAGCCAAACAAGTTATTTCTTCATACAATGCATAGTTATACTATGGAGCTACTCACTATGGGGCAATGGGATATATAAAGTTTACCAAGGTTCACATAGCTTGGTTCATGGAAAAAACTATAATCACTAGATACTGGACATGTTGTTATACATTTTGCATTTCTATGTCTGCTTGGCTTGCTCCTACATTTTGTTTTTCCCAAGCAGGCTGCAGGTGGAGGAGGGCTACAGGAGCAGCTCGGCTTTTAACCTGCCCCTGTTCTGCCATCATGTTGTAATGATTTCAGGAGGGCTGTGAAAAAGATCCCAGAGGCCTGACATCTAAATTAATTCCCTGTCAGGGCACCAAAAAGCAGTCAAAGAAGCAGTTAACTTGGAGGCTAACACTTTCAGACCTGCACTGGCTGTCACCTGGATGAATTTGTTTCAGCAAAGCCCTGCTGAAATCCCTGAGAAGAACTAACATGTTCATTGCTGCAAAACCTGAATATAGTTCTGTGTTTCCCTGGATGGGAATGAGATGAGGAGTGTAACACGAGGGTGGCAGAAAGTGAGGGAAGGACAAGGGGAAAATCAGCAAAAAGAGAAATTCAGCTTTGCCTGCTGAGGGTGAATCAGATAAGGAAATGTCTGGCAACGTTCACAATAATTCAGACATTGTCCCAGACCTTAATTACTGGCACTGGCAACTGTGGACCTGGTAGGAGGGAGGTGGATCGTGCCTGTGCACTCCATCTGCTGCCTGCAGAGACGGGGACATTCTGGGCCAGGTGTTGCTGAGCGTTGCTCTTGTCTAGCAGCAAGATAAGTTTAATTAAAGGGCTAATTATTCCCACTCTGGAACAGACCTATCGTTGTACTCGCAGTCGTGTTCTAACTCTCTTCTGCTGGTGTTTGTGCCTTTTGCATTCATCTTCCATTGTCACGTTACTGACTTGTTCTGCTTAAGTGAGGATAAAGTCTTTGGTGTGTGTGAAATTTGAAGACAAAGGGAATTAGCCAGACCTGAGCCTAGGTGATACCTCATGGTGATGGCATTTGGCAGCACAAAAAGCTTTCCAACTTTCTTGTGAAATAGGGATTTTGCAGTCGTGGCAACTAAGGGCTCAGATCCGTGGGGAACTGGACCCAGATGTTTGTGTTCTGCTGCGACTACTAAAAGCATCAGGTCAAACTTTCAGTTAAACCAGGAGTAACCCACTCCTGATTTCCAAAGGGCTGCTGGATCTACTTCAGGTAGCAGACCATGGGATTATGCCCGTTGAAGTTTGTCCTTCATCACACTCAGTTTGAAAGCCGTGGTGTGACCCATGTTTGCTTTCTCTGGCTTTGTTGGATTATGAAGAGCTCTGAGTCTTCTGCTGGCTGATAGTCTTCTAGCTCTAGGTTAGGAACTTGCTCTTCAAGATGTGACCTTACTTTTGACACCTTTTGACACATTTTGACCTTATTTAAAAATACCCTATTAAGGTAAAACCTTAGTTTTAAGCCAGGTCTTTTTCCCCAAGCTGCTGAAATTTGGTGTCCTGCCACAGACCAAAGTTTTTATGGGGTCTGTAGAATGGAGGAACATGGATCACCCTGTTGTAAGGCAGTAGAGAGCTGTTTGTTGGGAACAAGAGTACTTCAAAGAACACCAAGCAGCTTAATTGTATTTTCATTCCATTGTTTATCCACAATACTGTGAGAACCTTGGTGTCTATGTATGCCCTGATGGAGGGGGGAAGTAATGCTCCTCTGCCTGGTTTTGTGCCTATGAGATCTTCAACACAACCAACCATTTCCTCCAAGCTAGGACCTTTATTTTATGTCATTTTGGACCTTATTGTGAGATAAAGCTTTGAGTCAGGTCAAATGGTGAGATTTCCCCCCACCCCCTGCCTCTTGTGGCCAAACTTCAAAAGACACATTACTCATACCACTTCAGCATTCAAGGCTTGCATTAATTACCCACTAATGGCTTCTTTTTTTTTAATTTTTTTTTTTGTTTTTCCTCAGGAAGCACTTTATATTTCACTCATGGAGCCAAAAGAACTATCACTAGGATGGATAAGGATATACGTACAGTGTAACTTTAATATAATCTCTGAATATTCCATGATTCTATAATGTCTGTCACGCTGGGCTTGAGTCCTGTTGCTGATGAACTGCCTGGGGCACTGTGTAGCAAACACATTCTTTCACAGGCTAAAACAAAGCAGAGAAAACCATATAATGGATTCCAGTCGTGTAACGTTATGGGCTGAGTAGAAGTGCCACTCCTTTACTAGGAGGGTTGTAAGAAGACACTTCTGAAACCACATAGTTTAAGTGATAGCAGCCACCAGCCAAACCCAAACATGTGTCTCTGTATGGAACAGGCACATGTGGAATATACGTGCTGAAGCTTTGGAGGGTTTTGTAAAACACATTTGTAGAAGGACTGTGAAACCTGAGAGACAGCAGTGCAAAAAAACACTGTGAAAAGAATCTCAAGGAAACCTAGAGAGAGATTTTTGGGCTGAGTGCTGGTCAGGGAGGTGATGGCGTGAGCAGTTCTCTAGAACAAACCTTTCTCACAGTTTATGCCATGGAAGGAAAAATGGGACTTTTATGTCCTTTGTAAACAGGATCTGCTCATTGACTCCTCCTTCAGTTATTTTCCCTTTATGCTAGAAAAAAAACATGCAAGTACCACAATTTTTTGGCTATTGAGGTCAAAGAGGGGCAATAATAATCTGCAATTTCTTGAAGCCTATGCAAGCTATATATATAAGATTTATCATACTTTGATAGGGAATAATTAGGCTCTGAGAACTCCCACCAAAGTTTTCAACATAAACATGTCTAACTTGCATCCCACAAGTATGATTGAAGGACAGGGAGGGGTAACCCCCCAAAAACCACAATTAAATTTTTTTCCTCCACATGGAGACCTGAAAATGTAAAATGTTGGCAGTGGGACTCAGACTTGGCAGCACTTATCTGTGGGGATGTTCATTGGTCTCAAATTTTGAAAACAGTGTTTCAGCAGTAGTGTGTATGACAGCAGTCTTGTGAAACCAAAGAAAAGGTCCGTGATGTTCTTATCAAGGTCAACATAGGAAGGGAATGGGCAGCCAGCAGCAGAGGAACAACTCTTTAGGGACTTCTCAGAGAAACTGGGTGGATTTGAATCTATAGAGTCAGATGGAATGCACCCAAAGGTGATGAAGAAGTCAACCAATGTGATTGTGAGGCTGCTGCCTGTGAAACATCACGGTGGTCTGAGGGAGGTCCCTGATGACTGTAAAAGGGTTGATGTTACTCCAGTCTGCCTGAAAGGCAATGAGCAGGACCCAGGAAGGACTCAGCCCAGCCAGTCACTCTGCAGCTCACACAGCATGTCTACTGGCCATCCGTTTTCAAACATGGGCTTGAAAGGACAAGGTGAGGACCCACTTTTGATTATGAAATAACTGCTTGTTCTTTCTGCACAGGACAAAGAGTGTTGGTGGAACAACAGCCATGGGTCACCTGGCTTGGTGCTGGCAATAGTCCCTCTCTGAACAGGAGGTCTGAGAGCTCAGAAGGACCCTTCCACCCATAGTTTCTATGGTTTTGTGGACTGCAGTGAACCAGATGCTGGACTGAAGCAAATGAAGAGCTGTCAAAACGTGTATATACATTTTTATAAGAAGAGATTCAGAGCATAAATCAACCTTCTCTAATTGAATGTGGTCAGAGAGACTTTATAATCAGGAGAGTAATTGGCTAGCAATGTCCAAATCTGGGAACCTGAACAAAATATTTATATTTCCGATGTCTTAAAATAATTAAAAGTTTGAACAGCATTCAGCCACAAGATCAGAAAAGATCCCAGTGATGTTAAACCTCAGGCAGGCTTGATTTGGAGCCTTCCTTCCCTTGTGCTGAGCGGCTGGACCAGGTCTGAGCTGCCCTGACAGGTTTTGCTCACAGTGGGTGCCAGAAGCCATGCAATAATTTTCTGGCACCGTCTGATACAAGAGTTTGAAGCTTGGAGGTCTGTATCCTCCACTGAAGCTTTCAGACTGTAATTCAAGATGGATTGCTGCATCCAGCTGGCTACGGAGTGGAGCAGTTCTGCAATACACCTGGGCAGCCCTCACTTTGTTGAGACTTTTTTGGTCTAAGAAACTTGAAGAGTAACATGAATTTTACAGCATCTTAGAAAGCCAAGCACCTTGCACCAGCTTGAGGGACTGAGGAGCTGTTTAAACCAGCCTTGTGCTACTAAAGGGTCCTTCTGTGTTGCTCTTAAAATGCTTCTCCAGGTGGGAGAGCTTCTCTGAACTGCTGAGATGTTTGCCTAAGTGTGTACAGCACAGCAAATGCAACTGGAAAGCCCTTTCAAATCCACCCCTGGCACTGAGTAAACGTTGCCCAGATCAGCTGGCCAGATCCTGCATGTGGAAGCCCTTTGTGTTCATTATTCCTGAAGGCAATATGGCACGAAGATCCCTGAGCTTTATGGACGATGAATTCTGAACCCTCAGAGAGAATATCTGCTCTGGAAACCTGAGTGTGAGAGCTGAGTGCACCTGGCTGGGGAAAGCACATCCAGAAATAGCTTCACATTTCTGGCTGCAGCTTATACAGCCAGAAAACTTGTTTATTTAATCTGAATTTTTAACCTTTATGCTTTTTGGAAATGATATATCTTTTTTCTTCTTAATTATGTGGAAGGAGCACACTTCCTTTCAGAGCTCTGATGGACTTATCTATAAATAGCTAGTCAGGTCCCAGAACCTCACACTGAAGCCTCCAGCAAAGTCAGCATCCCTAGGACTTTTTAAGCCTGAGATAGGAACCACGTGGACTTTAATCATTAATCACCAGTCTTTAATTAACAGCTCTGGGCTTTGAACAAAAGGCACTTACTGCAAGGCTGCTGAGGGGCCCTGAACTCTTCAGTGTGCTTTCATTTGGGGGACCCAATGGCCTTCCAAAAGAGGCTGTTGGAGCAACCTTCTACTTGTGGGAAGGGTCATGCTTCCCAGGAAGAACAGATGTTTGTGGCCTGATCTCCATTTTCACAACTGTCCCACTGCCTGGCTGGGGGCTTGAGCTGTCCCAACACAGGGATGCTGCCAGCTCCCCAAGGTGGGCAAAGAAGCAGAGTGTCTCCAGAGCCCTGTTGCCTCCATCAGGTGAGATGGGTTTTAACTGGAGGAAGGAAGAAAGTTGCTCCAGGCTTGGAAAATTTTATAGGGGAGTGTTCAAAATTGAGCACTCAGGAGAAAAAGAAAACATTGCTATAAAAGTTGACTCAGCCAATATTTTTTTTTTTTTCTGCATTCCCGCTGCTGTGATTGAAGATATTTGTTTTTTTAATATAGGTTTCTCCCATTTGGAGTCTGGTTTTCTTGTAGTAAAAACTAAAGGGCAGATCCTCAGCTGATATAAAGGGCTGCATTGAAATTAATGGAGCCATGCTGGTCTGCACCAGCTGAGGGACCTGGCTCATGCCACAGTGTTCAGCACCCTCTTACACTGCCACGATTAGGATCCTAACTCAGTGAAATGGCTTCACAGAGTAATAAAAACAACCCAGAGAATGGCAGATGAAAGGGCTTCCTCTCCAACCGACCTGGTATTTTTCAACAAAACATTCTCCTTTATGTTCTCTGTTGTCAGAAAACGTTCTCAAACAAGACTTTTTGCAGCAAGTGCATCTGCTCTGACAGAGCTTTCCCTGGGAGAGGCTTCTTGGCTCCAGCACCCTGCCTGGGCTTAGGGAACACGTCTGGGAAACTCAGTGGCCGTGGGTCAGGCACGTGGAGGCTTGTGCAAGAGAATGAATTGGCTCTTTAGAGGGCAGGGGTGACACTGCAGAGCAGGTGAAGCCCTGAGGTAACCCTGACTTCTGAAAAATAGGAGTTATTGTGGCAATGGGTAGAGCATTGATCATTTCACTGGTGCTCTGCCCCCTCTAGAAAGAGCCAGTGGAGTTGTGCAAAGCTGTGCCCTTCCCTGCTGCAAGGCTAAGTGACTTGCTGGTGGCTTATCCTCCTGGTGATCAGCTCTTCAGCCAGTAGAAGATGCTGTGGTTGAGGAGCAGGGAGCATGATAACCTGTGCTGCCTTATTGCCTGGAACTGTTGAGCACCAGAGGGAATAAAAAGACACAGAGACCTAAATAAAGGCAGAGAGATGCATCACTGGATCCCTAGGATGAATTGTTTTGTTTGCCATAGCTCTGCTGAACTGCACAGAGGTTTTTTTGTGCCAGGAGGGGTTTTTACAGGGACATTGCTAAATGAAGGCAGTAAATCTAACTTTAAAGGACTGTGAATTGGAGCTTTTGGCTAAAAGCTGAAGTGCTGTTAGTCTTTACTGGGCCCTTTTAACTTCCCTTGAAACAGGATAGTATATTTTACTTGTTTTACCCTTGGAAGTTGAAGGTCCTGCCTGTGGAGGTCCTTGGGAGCTGGGACCTTGTGAAGCAGACTCCAATGCTGTGGTGGACCTTTCAAGGTGAATATGAGCCAACCCAGCTTTCCTGGGTAAAGGTGAAATAAAGAAGATCCCACCAGTGGGTTAAGGAGACTAGCAGCAGTCATACAAGTGCTGATTTAAAATAGTATTTTTTTCTACATATTCAGAACTTTGAAACAACCCAAACTATTCCCAGTCTTGACCCTGCTGTTGATATGATCCAGTTTCAATCTATTTATACCCTCTGCTTCTTTTAAGGAAAAACACAAGGCTTGCACTAAACTCTGTTCACAAGTAGGAAAACTTGCTAATATCTAGTTGCAACTGCTTCTGATAAATGTCCTCAGTGTTTGAATTGTTCCTTAGATAGGGCTACTCATTGTGTGGGTGACAGACTGCGAGCCCCTCGTACAGCTGGAATTTGGATGCCTTTGGCACCCCCATTCTTCTCTTCCAGCTCTTAATGAAGTGTCAGAAACTCTTGCATTCAGTGCAGGCTGACAGTGGAAGCTGTCCTGGCTGGCTGCTCCCAGGTGAGGCTCTGGGACCAGGAGAGGACCCTCTCTCTCATCATGAGCATGATGTGTTGGGGGTCTGAGTGCCTCAGCAGTGGGAGGCTCAGGAATCTTCCCCTAGCAGCTGGTACTTAAAAGAAGGCTTTGAAAGAAAGACCCAGGCTGGCAGGCTGAGGGAACAGAAGGATGCACATGGATCTGACTTTTGGGATAGATGTCCCCATTTCTTACGTCAATTAGAGAAAAGGATGATTGATCTGGAAACCTTTGCAGAACTCAGATGTTGCTGCTGCCTTAGCCAGACGTTTATGGCAAAGCATCTACCTGGAGCCCAAGCAGCCTCAGTGCTCCTGGGCATTAGTGCCCTGTTCCTGAAAAGGGGAGGCAGAGCCCACCACCACAGCTGGAGCGGTGGGTGAGGAAAGTCCTTGCTAGCTCTAATCAGGCAAAGAAAAGCTTTGGAGCATATGGACCCCAATGTGTGGTCCAAGTACAACAGCTTGGTGAGTGCCCTGCAGGGAGACTTTTACTAGCACTGCAACACCAATTCATCATTGCCTGAAGGTTTGATGGGTCTGGTACTCCTCCTCTTAATTGACCTCGGCTGGAGACCCGTGGTTCAGGCCAGCTTAGTCACGAAGGACTCGGTCCGTGCCTGGCCCTTAAAGAGGATATTTATCAGAAAATCACATGATTAATGGAGCTGAGTGATCCCTATTCAAGAGTGGCCAGGAACTGAATTAACAGAACGGGGATTTTGGCAGGTGTGAAGCTCTGGCAAAGCCAAGACCCACCTCTGGGCAGGCAGAGCACCCCTGGCCTCGGTGGGGTGCAGGACCTCTGGGGGGGTGCAGGACCTCTGGGGGGGTGGAGGAGGAGCTCCTTGGCTGGCAGAAAAGGTTTGGTGTGTTCAGATAAAAACAGCGTGCAGATTATTAACCCTTCACACAGCAGTGCCAAAATCAGGAGTGCTCACAGTCCTCTGGCAGAAAGGGTGAAAGTAAACAGGAGGTTAAGAGAAGTTGATATCCCCAAGTAAACGGTGATGGAGAGTGAGGAATAAATGAACAAATAAACAGAAACCATCAAATACTTCCTTTCTTGCCTGCTTTTTTTTCCCCCCTCCTCTTATTTCTTTTTCCCTCCATGTCAACACCAAACAAGACAGGACTAAAATTAATGGGGAAAGCAGCAATTAGCAAATTAGGTGAGCGGCGTGTTGCAGTGTGCCATGGCTGCCAGGTGTGAGGGGCTCTGGCAGTATATTTATTAATGGCTGTCAGAAAAGTGACACTTTGATGAATGAAGCTGGGTAATGGGCACCCTCCGACAGCGAGCACCGAGAGGCCTCAACATGCTAAACTGCAAAATCAAACCTTTTGTAACCCCCCTGCAAAAAACACCACCACAGAAACTCGCTGCAAGAGGAGCGTGTTTTTCCAGCAGGAGCTGCAGTTCACATGCTCTTCTAAATCCTTTTTTTTTGATTTCCTCTAACTTGCTGGGGAGGAGTTGTCAGGTTTGAAAGTTTTTCTTTGCCTTGGAGTATGGGAGTGAAGAATTTGGAAATGCAGGGAGCTTAAAGCTGCAGGGGAGGCTCTGCTGGGATGGGTCTGACCCATTAGCACTACCAAAGCCAACGGTGCTACCCCCACACCTTCTGGGCTTTGCCCTCCAAATAGAGTGGCATTAATAATCCATTCACTGAGCTGGGTATGATATTAGAGTCTCTTGATTGGTGGTCAGTAATTGCTCTGCTCTTAATTAACACCACTGACACGTGCTGTCCAGGAGCCCACGTTGTGTCTAGGTAAATATAAGGATCTATAAGATGAAACACCTCCACCATAAAGCTTCACCACTGGCATTGTTACATCCTGATATTTTCCACACCCTGATGTTTTCCACACTTGCTGCTTTTAGCTTTGAGTCCCTTCTGATGACTACGTTGGCACTGCTGGAAGTCCATTAGGTTTGTGATCATTTAGGAGCATCCCCACACGCTAGGTGACAGGCGTTGGGCACATGGCAGGGTGTGGATCCACGGGGGGGGGATGCTGATGCTGCAGGTTGCTGTGTAAATTCACAGGACTCAGAACCCCTGGCTGAGAGTTTAGGGAAACTTTGCTTTTAATTTTTCTTTTCCATAAAGCAGTTCTCAAGGACTTTAATCTAACTGCTGGGAGAATGTCTGGATAAAAGATCTCCCTGCAACACGCTGGGGTACATGGAATTTTTTCCCAGGTTTTTCAGACTTGGTGCTGCACACGGGTGGGAGGGTTTGTGCAGAGCTTCAATAGCTCAGCACAGAGCAGCTCAAATCCCCCAATTCCGTGGAGAAACTGAATACATTTTTTATAAAATCCTAGCTCTGGTTTTGGCCAGCTAAAAGCACTGTGTAAGTTTTGATTAAAAACATGAGAATAAATGTAAATCATATCCCAGGCATTCATCTGTTCTTCTAGTTTGAAATGAAGCTGAAGGATCTTTCTGGAATTATCCATCAGGATCTGTGGGCTTGTTAAATTTAGATTGGCTCTAGAAGCAAATCTGAAATTGTTCTCTTATGCTTTAATAATTGTATTTAGTTTCCTAATTTGCCTGGTAAGTTTATCAGAAGATAATTGAACTTTAAAAAGTATAATCTGACCAGACGGTAGGAAATACTTTAAAATAAACGTTCTTGCTGAAATTTTGCTCTGTTTTTGCTCTCTCTTTCACCAAAACAGCCTGTCTGCAGAGGTGCACGTCCTTAAACCCAACACCTCCTGAATGAAACCAGGTTATTGCCTTTACACAGAAGAAGCCAACAGATCTGCGCTGAGCAAACCAGCGGAGCCACCAAGGGCACCCATTGGCACCTTCCTCCTGCACCCGTGCACATCCTGGCTGGGGTGGGGGCTGTGTTGGTGTGTTTTCAGGGGTGCTCAGCTCCATCAGCACCATTGCTCCTGTTTGGGGCCTCTCCAACGTGTGGCAGCAGCAGCTTTGCCCTCCCTGCCAGGGCGATGCTCTCGGGGCTTGGCAAGCCAAAGGTTCTGCTCTCAGGTAAGGATGGATTTAGTCTAAGTAAGGTATTGCTCCAAGCTGTCCTAAAAGCAACGATAAAAAGAAGGAAACCAAGAAACAGCTTATAAATTATTCCAGAGAACAGGAGAAACTGTTCTCAAGTCACTTTTGTTTCTTAATGCGAGCGTTGTTGTTGTTACTGAGGGAGGCACCAGAGTCTTGTTTGCTTGTACACAGAACTGAACGACAAGAAACAGATCTGCTGGGATTTTTTACTGACTCTTCCAGCCAGCAGCATGCTCATGGGCTCTCTGCTCCCCTGACTCCTCCTTGTTCCTCCTCCTTGCAGGCAGGCTGGGCTGTGCTCAAGCAGAGCTCTGCCAGCTCCATTCACTGGGTCCTTCCTGCTCCAAGCTGGTTCACAAACGCTCTTGGTTCAGGTGACACTTCACTGAAGAGAGCACATTTTCCAGTTTCAATGAGATTTAGCCCAACTGCTGAAGGTCTTGCAAGTGGTTCCTGAGTTTTGGGGTCAGTGTAGTTCTCCAGTTTCACTGGTGGTGTGGAGAAGTTGGAGTTCATTGCAGACCAGTAAATCCAGGTTTCCCAAGTCCTTCATTGCCATGTAGACTTCCAGCTGTTTTTCCCACTCTGCCACGTGCCCTAGCTATTTTCTTTCCTGTTTTAATGAGGATTTGCTGCTCTTTATGTTCTCCATTCTATGAACTTGTGACATCTGTCACCATGGAAGCAGGCACCAAACATTTTCCCCACTTATTTCAGTGCTTATAGTTTACATCTACTTCCTATTGACTTGCACAGGAGCCAGCAAGGGGAAGACCTCTGACTTTGCTCTTAGTCTGTGTCGTGAGGGGGAAGCCTCCCAGCTCCAGTAATCAATCACACAGCTCAAAGAGTAAGCAAAGATAAATGACTTGTCCAGGCTGAGCTTGTCTTGGCTTTACAAGGGAAAATACTGCTAGAAATTCCCTCGGTGTCAGCTGGGTGTGATGGGGAGGTGCCCTCACCCATTGCCCAACGTAGCTCCAGTACAGGAATGGTCTGTTCACATCAGCATTGCTCCTGCTCCTCCCTGGGCTCAGGCCATCCTCCCCTGTCTGAAGGCATCCTGGTTTCACTGGGGTGGGACCACAGGCCAGCCCTGGTGTGCCAGCAGCCAGGAGTCAGCAGGGAGCTGAAGCCAGGAGGGGCAAAAGCCAGGACAGCTGCCCCAGGTTGGCTAGAGGGGTATCCCAGACCCTAAACATCATGCTGAGTATAAAGGGGGAAGTTTGCTCAGGGTGGGGGCTGCTCCTGCTCCTCCCCATCCCTGGAGGGTCTCTCTCAGCACCCTGCTCCCAAGGGCTGCCTTCCTGTTTATCGTGGCTGAGTGGAACTTTACTTGTGCTGGCACTGGGATTAACTTTAGTTTTACTGTTCTATTACATCTATTTTCCTTTCAACCCATCACTCCTTTTCCCAGTCTCCTCTCCTGGCTGGCAAGAGGTCATCAGGTGATGGAGCAACTGCTGTAGTGTGGCCCTGGACGTGGGCTAACTGTAGACAGAAGACAAGTATATTTTCATGACAGTGTGCTTGGTATCCACCTGCCCAAGCTGTTTTCTTCTTGCTGGCAGCTCGGCAGTGCTGTCATTTTCTGGGTATGTGGTGTGTAATTAATGAGAATGTCATTTCCAGGTTGTTTTCAAAGTCTAAGTTGAGAGTTTGAGAAATTAATTCAGTCAATGCCTTAGGATTTAAGAAAACTATTATCTTAGTTGTTGGATTTGGGGATACATCTGGAGGAAATCACTGTGCTTATATTTTTAAAGACAGACAGACTTGACCTCTCAGTGAAGGTGCAGAACTTGGGTTCACCAAGTTTTTGGCTTCACATGCCACCAACCAGGGCAGCTGGATGCCCAGGGCAGGGCTGACTGGCTCTTCCCCAAAGAGTGGCAGCACTGCCAGTGCCAGCCTCCTCCCTGTGCACTGCAAGGAGGATGGTCATCTTCTGATGGTCTTGAGAGGTGGTGGTGGTTTGTACTGCAGGTTAGAACCTGCCCTGAGGACTGGAGGGGTAGAAGGAGATGCTGAATCTTGGTCTAGAGTCCTCCCCAGCATTCCTGGCTGCCCCTCGGGGCTGGGCAGAGGGTTTGGCCAGGATATATGTATTTTATTATACCTGTTATCTCCTTCACAGGAGTAGTAAGTCTGCTTTATGGGAGACCCCGAGTGACTCCACAAGGAGCATGGAGATTGGTTTTAGCCACCTTTGCTCCCCAGGACATTGTGTCCTGACCACCAGAGCAGGGTGCCCAGGCACAGGCTCTGATGATGCACGGCGTGCAGCCTAAGAACTGCCCTTTGTGCTCACTTAGGGCCATCCTCTGCCACTCTCCTTCCTGAGCAAATATCTCTCTGCTGAGCCTCACCTGTCTATACACTTCCATTTTACTTTGCTCTTTGAAAAAGGGAGGAGTGAAGGACTCAGGCAGAAAATGCTTCTCTCTTTCTCCTTTCTTCCTCAGTTGTCTAAAGTGCATTTAGGGCTTAATTTCACCCCACTGATCATTCCCCAAGCCCTACAGCAATGCTACTTCACAGTGAGGCTCCCCACAGAGCTTAGGACTTAGGAGTTGGCCAAAGGAACTGGTGTCTTCATGGCAGTGTCACAATCCACACTTCTAGGCTGCTGCTTTCATCAGGGAACGTGGCACTCTGCCTCCACACCCTGGACAGGTATATGACTTGATTTTGGTGGGGTTTATTGGGGAGGAAGAGTGAATATTTGAAAACAATGAAGCCACTGTTTGCTTCAGCGAATTTTCTGAGCGTTCCAAATGTTTTATTCCCAATAATCTTCAGGTGCCTCTTGGGCAGGTGAGCTGTGTGCAGAGCTTAGCAAGCACAGCACGTGTCTCCCTGGGGATTTAGGAGCTTTGGCTGCAGCTGCCATTAGTGTTAATGGGCTAAAACCCTCCACACCAAGCTGAGAATCTCCTCCCACTAATTGTGTACCAGCCATCCCCGGGGACCTTTGCAAGAATGATGCAGCCAAGGAGAGATGCTTTCAGTGACACGATGCCTTGGGATAAATAAATAAGGAGCTGAAGCTAGATGCTGGTTCAGGAAGGCTGATTCAGTGCCAGCATTATAACGCTGGGAAATCAGATAACAGCCATGCCAACCTTTATCCTCTTGGTCCTGGCCTAGTCCACTGCTGCGTGGTACCATCTTCTGAGCCATACATCACCACTCAGCCTCACCTTGATGATGTATGATGCCCATAGATCCTTAGAGCAGGACTGCACTCTGATGTATGGCACCAATACATCACGGGCAGGGTTCACCCGGGTGATGAATTAGTGCCCTGAGAATGTATTACTCAAACGTTGGTATTGTTCAGGGATAAAGCCAAGTCAAGGAGTGGATTCGATTTAATTACAGTGCAAATGATAGCCTGGCACCAGGAGTGCTCTGGTGCTGAGCTGCTGGCACCCTGTGGAAATATGAGCTGTGGCTCTGGTGCCGCTGAGTCACATCACAGTGTTCCAAGAGAAGAGGTGCTGTATTTTAAAGGAATGGTTTTACCTCAGGGAAATGCAGGAGGACAATTCTGAGAAGTCTCTAGAGTGGTAGCACAGTGTGCAGAGAGCTCCTGAGCAAGTGATGCTGGTGGGCAGCGGTGCACACAGGTCACTCCTGCCTGCCTGGGAGCTCTCAGCACTCAAGGTGGGAAAAGGTGGAAAACAAAATTTTGAGAAGTATGAGGAAATGTTTTTTGATGTTGTCAGGTTTTTTTTTTGTTGTGGTTTTCTTTTTTTTTTGGTCACCTGTGCCACAGAAACTTTCTGGACTCATCTGATCCATCCTCCCACCAAGGAGATGGGCTCTGAATCCAGCCTGGTATGCAAATATTTTCTGTTGTAATTGGTAAGGTGTTTGGACAGAAAATTTGAAGAGATTCTGTAGTTTCCTTGGGCTTGCTTGCATAGGTGTCATCAAAAACCCGAGGAGAAAGCACGTAGACCTTTAGAAGACACCCTTGACTGTCTTTGATGGGGATCTGCCAAGTGACAGAGCCCAATGATGAGCAACTTTTTAAACAATCCACAAATGAAAAAGCAATTCCCACAGCAGTCTACATTTTACTCTTGTCTCTGGTTAACTTTCCCTTCCTCTTTGATTCTTTTTTTTCCCACATCTCGTTCTGTTGCTTGGTATTGAAACAAAAATTTAAATCAGCTTAACCTAAAAATCAGCTTTCCTTTAAAATCAAATTTGCTTCTAAATAAGCCTCTGTGAGTTTGTCTTACTGCCAGAGATTTTTTTTTATTTATTGAAGGAAAGACTTGCATGTGTGTTATCTGATTGTCAAAGGATGGCCTGCCTTAAACCATCTGGCTTTTCAAACATCCTTGTTTGTAATGGGAGATCCTCTGGGAACACAGGGATGCTTGGGAATGAAGGTGGAATTTCAGAAATGGTTGGTGTAGTGCATCACATCTCTTATGTTCCTCTGAAAACTCAAAATATATTAACTGCAGCAAGACATGAATTTTTTGTTGCTGTTGTTGGATACCAAAGATAAAAATCCACCTTCCACTCAAGTCAAGAGGATCTTCAAGCAGTCAGGTTTGACCTTCCAGAAGAGTTTCTGATCCTTTGCTATGGGAGAAATCTGACTGCTCTTTTAGAGGGAGGTTTCCACCGAGGCAGGGGCAGCAGAGCAGCAGCAATGCCTGGCTCGTGTCCAGTGTTCTGTATCTAGACGCCCAAGCAAGGCAAACACAGGTTTGCAGGTGAGGGATTAGCAGCACAAACACATAAGAGGGCGTGTGCAAGGTCATGAAGCAAGCTGGTGGCACGACTTGGAAGAGAAGCCTGTTGGTCTGACTCACTCCTCTGACATATCTGCCATTATTCCACTTCTATTATCTTGTTTGCTCCATTGTTTCAAATCAGATCTGCTCCTACTTTCCTATTGTTCATGGCCCTAAGGCTGTAATTTTTGACAGTGCTATAATTAAGAGGAACAAGGTTTCCCCCCCCTTTTTTTGCCATTAGTTTCACTAACAATAACTCAGAAATACTGTTTGCTCTTTATTTTTGGGTGCAGAATGAAGAAGGCTCAGTCTGATAGATGGGCACAGTGGATGACTTCGTTTGGTTGTTGCTGAAAATGCAGAAGGGACACAGCGTGGCTCAGGACAGGGGGTGTTCACACTGCCCCTTGCAGATCCTGGGCTTGCTGTCTTCAGAGAAGAGCACACAATCCTCCTGGGCACGGTCCTTCAGGGTGTCTTCCCCCATAACACGTGAAACCCATTGGTGTCCTCATCCGTGCATGACCCTAGAAGCTCTTTGTCCCTTCTGTGCTCTGGTGCCACCTCCTCCTGTGGCTGGTTCATCACCATGCTACCCCTGGGTGGAGTCTGTGGTTCACAGTGATCCTTATCACCCTGTGATAAGTGTTGTAAAAGTTTCTATAAATAGAATTTCCTCCTGCCCAAGTCTTCTTGCTAGCTCAGCTGGTTTATTTTTAACAGAAAGGCATGTTGATGCTAAGCAGAAATAATTTTTTTCCCCCCTAAATCTCTCTATTAAACATAAAAAGATGCTGTGTCTGGTTAAAAAGCAAAGGTGCCCCTTAGATATTTTAAAAGCTTCCCAAAATAGTCTCAAGTCTGTGACAGAGCTTATTGAGCAGGAATAGTTGTGGACAGCAATTCCACAATGGGAAGGATCATGTCTTCTCATGTTTCTGCCTGGAATCTGCAAGAAGAGAGATGGCTTGAGCAAAGACCTCTAAAAGGAATTAAGGGCTGCTGGTTAGAAGGCTCGACAGCAGCACTGCCCAGAGAGTTCTGTTGCTGATCTCACTTGTGTTTTCTCTCCTGGGTCTGCGACTGCTCTTGGGGTTGGGAGCCTGGTTCTGCAGTTGGGTCTTCGTTGGAGACCTGGAGCCCCACTGTGAGAGCCTCTGCTGTGCAGTGAGGGGTGATGAGTTCACCACCTGGTATTTTCCAGAGTAAATGCAGAAGGAGGAGGGTTGTTAATTTTGCCTTGTATGCACAACTGATATTGGACTTGGAAAAAAAAGGAAAACTTGGTTATTGTTTCTGCTGCAACACCCCTGCAGCCTCTGGGTCAGAGCACAACCATATATGCAGTTGATTCAGCCTCCTGCATGACCCAGGGGGTGGAATATTTGGGGGGGAGAGAAGCTGATGGGAGTGGGACTCTCCAAGGAGATAGGTTTTACAAGGTTCCCCCTACCCCCTGTAGTGGGGGCTTTTGTCTCCTCATTTGTGGCAAATGCCAAGTCAAGTGCTTGTGTGTTCACGCCTAGTGAGAGGAGAAAAGTCTCTAGAGAACTTCTGAATATTGCAAAAGATAAACTGATTATTATTAAAATTGCAAAGTAGTCAATTGGTGGCTGGTGAGCAGCTTATATGGAGAAGAGGAGGCAGCATGATAAAACAGAGGAGAACTTCTATTGTTTGCAGTTGGGAAGAAAATATTTAGCTTGTTTCAATCCCAGGGTGAGTGATGAGCTGTGCTAAACCAGCCTGGGTTTGGGGTCAAGTTCAGTGCTTATCCCAGGTGAATCTCTGCCAGCAGGGTTCTCCAGGGGGATGGAGCCAGTTTTGCTCTCCCACGTGGCAGAGCACAAGAGGTGGGTTTCTCCTGGGCTTTGTCTGTTCCCTTGGCAGAACGGGGAGTGGGCTAGAGTAAGGTTTGAGGCTGGGTGCTTATTCCTGTAAATATCCAGCATGCCCACAAGAAAATGGATTTATTGCTTTCAACCTTGATTCCTCACCTGGAAAATCTGGAAAAACACTTCCTTTAGCCCCACTTTTTTATACAGGCATCTCTTCCATGGTGGATGCTCTTCCCATCTGTTTGGTGCTGTGCTTGGTGCAGTGAGGTCTCGTTCCTTCCTCAGCACTCTAGAGAGCAGTTCATATTGCAGCAAGCCTTGTAACTATCAGTGAAATAAAATCACTGGAGACAGACCTAACCTGCCTGAGATGCTGGTGCTGTAGAGAAAATCTGAATGTAAAGCTGGCCTGGGTTTGGTGGCTGTCCTCTGTCTGTAGCTGTCAACATGCCCCAGCCACTGTCAGGGTGAGTGATGGATTAACAAACGTGTAATGATTTAGTCCCTCTCCAGGAAGAAGCAACACAGCCTGAGTGACACACACTCCAGATATGCAGGGCAGAGGGACGTGTGGTGTTGTCTCACTCAATAACAGGAGCTGGCAGCTGGGGACAACAATGTTTTTCACCTGTAACAACGTGCATCTATGTGTGAATTCTAGAAAAGACAGACTGGAGGCGTGAGGTTCTGGTTTAATTTGTTGTTGCCATTTTTATTTTGAATTTAAGGGGACGACTGGGCAGCAGAACATGAAACTTCCAAGCTGAAAGGCTGTGTACTCCTGTTTTTGTTTGTCTTTTTTTCCAGATGATGTTAGTGAGGGACTGTCTGTGTTCACTGGACTCCACAAGGTACTTTTGTTTATGGATGAAGCCATGCAGATGGGGATCAAAGGTTGTGCAGAGCTGCTGTAGAGCATGCTGGGGCTGAGAGAGGTCGGGCACCAGAGATTAATTTCTTGGCTGGTTAGAGCCAAGGTTTAATAGCAGACTTGGAAAGGACAGTGATTGAGTTTACTGCTCGTGGAACCCATAGTTCAGGTCAAGTAAAGGGAAGGAGCTCAGGGGCTCAGTGTGTTGGTTGCAGGAGAAAATCTAATGGCTTAACTATTTTTTTTTTATTTACCTCTGTCCTTTATTTAGATAACCCATTTAATTGTGCCTAGCTACACTGTCATTTTCCTCTCCCTGCTTTGAAAAATGCTTTTGGATTCCCCACTCCTTTAAGAGCATGTATAACAAAATTCTGGCCAGGAGAATTTACTTTGAGCTTTCATCTTTTATCTTGAATGAGGTTCTATGCTATAAATAAATAACATCTTAAGGTAAAGAATTTTTCATATCATTGCAGACTGTTATTTTTTTCATCTTTTTTGGTGGAAAGACCCTGGCTGTGTGCAGGAGAGACAGTGCAGGTAGTAGCCTGCCAGCTCAGTCCTATGGACCTCAGAACAAAATCTGCAGGAAAAAAAATTGTCTTTCATTGATAAGTTGCCCTGGAGTTCCCAGGGAACAGGAAAATTGGGATATCACAGGTAGGACATGCCCATGATACACGTAGTGCTCTCAGAGTATCTCAGCTACACAGAAGGCATTAGTTTGATCCCAGGTTAGAAGTTCCTCATTCTTTGGCTCTGAGTTGAGTGCTCATTGGATTTCCTATTAAAACACTTTCCTAACTGGTCCTGACTTAAATTCTCTTTCTTGGAAGTCTCCTGGATCATGTGAAATTTTGCTTTTTTTCACTGCAGTGTGCTTTTTCCTCAGGAATAAACCAGAAGCTGCACCAAATGTGAACTGAGAGACATGGATGAATAGGCACAGAGAAATTTCTTCTCCCAAACTGTCCAAAGGGTCACCTCCATCCATTAAGCTTGCTATGAAAACTGTTGACATGACTCTGCAGTCTCTGCTGGTAGAATTATTCCACTCTTTTTAGAGGTAAATGCTTGTTGAGTCCCAAAGAGTGATCTTGTAGTGGTTAGGATCCTCACCAGAGATTTCTACTTCAAATCAGCTGCAGAGGTTTTTCTTATCTTGGGTGTCTGCTGTGCTGAATTCCTGGTGACCTGCAGATCTCTTAAGACATCCTGGAAAGTTTCTGGATTTGCCATCATGTAAAGTGAGGGGAAAAAATGAGATTTCTTATTTTAAAATTTGTTTGAAGGTCGTTTTCGTGTCCAGTTCCTCTTGGCAGCACACAAGAAGCCTGGATGCTTCTTTGGAAGTCATGAAGGTAATGTTCAGTTTTGCCTTTGGTAAAAGAAATTTTTAAAGAGGATTTTTAATCTTGTGAATCAAAGCCTGAAACCACCTCTAGATCTGCACCTGATCTGCAGTAGTTGAAGGGACAGATTATCCCAGGTTTAGCTGCTGCAGGTCTTGTTCCTCCTTCTCCAGAGCACCCTGTAGTAGCTGCTACAAAAGGCAGGACAGCAGTCGATGCAGCCAGGTCTGCTCTCTGCAAGGTCTGATTTTGGTGGGTTTCAGTATGACATGTCATCTTTAATATATTTTCTTCTTTCTTTCTTTAGAATCTGTGTGTTCCAGCTGGTTTTCTCTAGCAGAGATCCCAACATCCTTCTGCACTAGAAGTGGGTGAGATCTCAGAGTTCATAGGGAGTGAAGGAAAACAGATATGCCACTTCTTGGATTTGCTCTGAAATCTGTGGTAAGGTGCTATTCCTTGGATTTTCACTTTTCTTCACCTTGCTTAGGTCTTACAAAATAATTTATGCCACTTTCTCTGCATCTTCTTTTTGTGCTGCTGTTTTTTCCTCCTGTGGGGAGAAAACTGCCCAGTGGAAATGAAAGTGTCTCCACTCCAGATGCTGACAGTCCCTCACCTGACCCACCCAAAACCAGCCCACAACCTGCACCCCTCAACTGCTGTCCAAACACTGCATTATTCTGTAGGATCATGCAGAAAGTAACATTGTATATGGGAATATACAATAAGTATATAATAATAATATAGAATAAGTATCTTGTATAAGTATAAAGGGAATTTGTTACATCAAAAATTTTACCTATAGAAATGCAAAAAAACAGTATAAATGACTTTCCATTGCTGTGGGAAGTCAGAGCCCTGTCTGTGAGGGGACCTTGAATGAAAGATGGAGACAAGCAGCTCTGATTTTGCTGTGGTACTGCCCCATCTCAACCCAAAATCAGCTTCTTTTTATCAGCCTTTTAGTCCCAGCTCAGTTATTCAATCTGAAACGAGTAGTACCCAAGCAGGCTGGTGTAACACATGGTAGAAAGGCTGCTTTTAAGAAGACCTAGCTTGTTCTCATTGCCCTGCCATCACCCTGCATGTTCTCCCTCTGCTTGCAGCACCCAATTTCACGAGCCAGGACTCCAAATTTGAGATTCAGCCCCTCCACCAAAATTTTGGGCCGCATGAGCAGATGCTTTAAGGTGCTTTCCTGCAAATTCTCCTCTAATTGCTCCAAGGGCTGTGGCCATCAAGCAGAAATCCAGTTGGTAAACTCTGCAGCTTGTGGACAACTTTTCTTGCCAGCCATGCATTACGGAGGGCTAATTGTAAAAGTGGTGCACCTGCTGGCTCCCTCGGTGGCTGCAAGAGGGAAAACAAATGGTAATTTATTAACGATCGAGTCACAAATAGTAATGAAAACAATAGGAGCATCTGAAGGAAGCACTGCTGGGGGCAGAGGTGCAGGTGCTCCGTGCCCCAAACAGGCTCGTCGGCATTTTTATCAAGCTACTTTACAGCCCTTATCAATTTCCTACTGCTTTCTGTGTACCCCCTGCCCCTTTGCAAATGTTTTGCCTGCACCACAGGCTCAGCAGTTCTTGTTGGAGGTGATAAAAGAGCTGTCACCCCGCAGAGGGAGAAAAGAGGCAAAAAAAAAAAAAAAGAGGAAAAACTGTTAGGTCTGAAGGAGCAGAGCAGGGAGAGGGTTTGTGAGTGCCAACGGAGCCGCTGAGTCGGCACGGGGAGAGCGATGAGGTGAGCTTAGCTGAGGGATGCTAAAAGATCTGGGGTAGCAAATGCTGGAGGGTGAGCCAGGCTCATTCCTCAGGCTGAGGCAGTGCTCTGCCTGTAGCTTGGGGTCTCAGAGGTGCCTGGCACACGTAGGCACCTCGGCCAACACCATCCGTAAGGAGTTTTGGACCCTGGGGCATCTCAGCCCTAATTGAAAGAGCTGCATTACAGTGGTAAGCCTAAGATTTATTATTTTTTCCCTCTTAAGTAGGCAGAGCAGAAAGCAGTGCTGAGTTGGGCAAGCTCCTGGTACCATCTGAGTGCCAGGGTCATGCTTTCTCTCAAGGTACAGTGGCTCTTGGAATACTGGGGTACCACAACTGATATGCAAAAATGAATGTGAAATTTTTGAGAAAACAATATAATGAGCTGAGAAACTAATTTCCTTGTAGCTTTCACCACAGGTGGACAACAGCCTGTGAAAAGTGGCAGCTTATCCCACATTGCAGAAGAACCAAAAAGACATTTTTTTTCTGTTTCCCTTCAGAACTAGGAACCTTGCCCTGTAAAGACATCTGAAATCCTCATGAACAAGCCTGAACTCAGGGGGTGAATATTTCAAGGACCATGCCTAATTCTGTGAAAGCAGTGCTAAGAATGAAGGGCTGCCAATGCTAATTACTGCCCAGGGATTTGAAGGGGTCCTGCGTGAGGTGTGGTGGTGTGAACACAGCTCTGGTGGCACACAGCATGGTACAGGAGGGAAGTGAAGGCAAGGCTCACAGAGCCCCATAACACTGACTCTCTAATAACTTACAGTCACCACTGCCTGCAAAATGAACCTCATGTCTCCCCCAGCCTGCAGAGGGGGTGCCTAGGACAGGATTTTAAGCTTCTCTATTGAAAAATGTCCCTGCAAAGCTGTCCATCAGAACTCCTGATGCCTTCTGGAGAGTGTTATTAATGAAGTCCTCCCTAGCAGAAATGGGACCCTTTTAGAGCTCGGATAAGGTATTTTCCCTGTTAACCAGCTGGGCTGTTTGGCTGTAGACAAATGCAGTGATGAATGACGGGTCAAGGATGGAGCAGGCTGATTTCTCTCCAAGCTTGACCTTGTCTCTGGTCTGACATCTGAAATGACAGCTGCATTAAAAAGTTATTTATTTAGGGGAGATGCAGTGCATCCTACCCTTTGCAAGGTAGCACCTAGTTCTGTAAGAACACTAGAATAGAGACTGCCTGAGTCACCCCCTCTGCTTGCCCTCCACAAGCAGCTGCTGCCCAAGCCAGCAGACAGTCCTGGGCATTTGCCAGTGCTGCTCTGTGAACTGAAGGGCACAAAAAAAAGGAGGAAGATCCTTGCACAGAAGCTGCTCCCAAGCAAATAACCTGAATATCTGGAAATCACCCGCCTGTGGAACAGCATTCAGTATAAAAATGCACCTGAAGGTTTCTGGGCTGTTAAAGGCCCAATGTTCTGGATAAAATGCAGCACTGATGATTAAATGACTTCCACTGTTCAGCTTTTTAGGGCCTCAGTGCACTTGGGTGACTTTTTTTTTGTTGTGACTTCAGGATTCTCTGTAACTCGTTGCACTGTGGCCCCCTTCAGTCTTCAGTGTACAAGCTGCATCCCATGATCAGTATCAATTCATTCCTGGGGTATCAATTATTGCTACAAAGCAAGAAACCTCAGCCTAAATCTACATAGAAATGCACACAAAACCCACTATGGTTCAACATTTGGCTGCCCAACCTTTTGCTGCCAGCGTGAAAGCTGTTTGTGGTTTTTAAACTAGACCTTTGTTTAGAAAATAACCTGGCCTGTACACCAAACTGCCAGGCTTGTTATATCCCCCTGACAAGAGCTATGGATTAATTTGTAGAGCAAAGTTCAGGAAAGAGGGCACGTGTCATGATTCTGCATCCTTCTGGAGCAGAACTGAGGTTAGGGAGCACCACAGGAAAACCAAAGAGCTGTCGCTGAGAAACCTCCTAAGTCTGTTGACCTCAAGAGAATCACAGCAATTAATACCAGCTCTGAATATAGCCCTTTGTTCTTTGTCATCTTCCCTCTTCTTCCCCCAGCTCTCAAAAAAAATCCTTTGAAACAACTGCAGCACAAATTGTAGAATATGGTCAAAACCCATTCTGCATGAGGGAGTGTTGGACGAGCTGGATGCTGGTGTGGATCCAGCTCATGCTAGCTCTGGAGTCAGACTTCAGCCAGATTGAAGTGACACCTCAAGTCCTTTTTATGACTGTCCAAACTGCTCTGTGCAGTAAATCTGCAGTACCCTCACCATGTTTCAGATGTCTGTTGCATTCAGGATTCTAGTGGCTGGGTCTAGTATGTGGATGAAATCTGCCTGAAGGCAGCATCTGCAAGGTTTTTCCAGCAGAAAAATGAATCATCTGGTATAATGAATGATTTTGTGTAATACCAAAGGAAAGGAGTATCAGCTGTGCACTTCATATAGAGTATTGATTGCAAGTACACTTGTTAATTTGTGAGATACAGGAAATTCCAGCCTGGGTTAGGAGGGTTTGACTGCACTGCTCCCTAATGTAGCTGTGACTCCTACTGCCTTCAAAGAGATTTGGATCAGGTTGCAAATAACCAAAATTTAAACTTGTGTTACCTAGCTAAGGAAGAGTGTTGTCTCAGACTCTCCTTCTTCTTCTGGTGTAATATGAATGGGGTGAACAATGGGAAAGCTGCTCAAAATTGCCACACCAGTGTTTCCTTAACACAAGAGGTCTCAGAGGCTGAGGGCTTGCTTGCAGATCAGCAAGGAAAAGTGGAGATGACCTGTTCTTCTGTTTAAAGATTTGCTCTTTAGAGTTTTTGGTGTTTTGGGGGGGATGTAGGGTGCACAGCAGACCTGGGCTATGCCCTCAGCATGACAAAGAACAGCACTGGGGCAGGGGGAGGGGATGGAGAAGGTACGAGGGATGTTTTCCACACTGGCCTGTTTAAAACATTACAAGCAACCTCTCTTCCATCATGAGTCCTGGTTTAAAACTCCTGCCCTGGGGCATAAAAATCAACTCCTAACAACTTCCAGTGGGACCACTATTCCATCAATGTTCCCATCAAATGTTGACTCCATGATTAATATTCAGCCTCTTGCTTCGTTAATCATCAGTCTTCATTCATTTTTTCGTACCTGCCCGCTGACAGGGGGACTGCTCATGGAGCAGCTGGTGGGGAAAACAGAAAGAGCTGAACTGCTGCACACAAGCTGCAAAGGGACAAAGCCACCTCGGCACAGTGTGTCAGCTCAAAATGAGTCCTACAGAGGCAATTTTTTCCCCAGCCCTAGAAGCAGTGGAGGTGACTTTTCAATAGTCTGTGAGGTGAGGCTGTACAACAACCTGTGAGTACTGTGGTACTGCTGGGTGTCATAGCACCCAGTAATTAAGAGCAGGATCTACAGTAATACAGAAAAAACTGTCAGGCTTTGGCTCAAGACAATAAATCTGTATATGATCTTGAAATAGGGGTTTACAACTAACACTTGCACGGTAATTTGTGACTGGAAAGTCTGCTCCCAGCTCTGCCAGAGGCTTTCTGATTGACCTTGCGTGGGAGAGCGAATCTCCTCCTCACTGCCCAGCCTATGAGTTGAGAATTGTTACTGTTTTTTCTCTTGTTCTGTCTCTCTGGGCAGCTGAAGTTGCCCATCCTGCAGAGAAAGGGCTCCCTGACTGTTGGCCAGGAGACTGTACAAGCAGGTGAGTTCAGTAAGCACAGTGGGAGACACGCACTCCTAAACTGGCTGTTGCATGATAATCCACTTTCTAGAAAGCACTATGGCACTTTCTGTGATCACTCTCAATTCTGGTAACTCCATACAGAGATCTGGAAACTGCATTCCCCAGACTTAGACTTTATCCCTTAGAGAAGCTTTGTAACGTGCTTTGATTTGTTTGATGGAAGAGCTGAATAAGTTGCCTTACCCTTGTGACCATGGTGGCATAAGCAATAAAGAGGCATCAAAAAGAGAAATAGTTGAGTTATAAAATCTAGAGATTGGTTTGGTCTTACCAGACATATCAGAAATCCTGTACAAATCAACATTAAGGACAATGAATGGGACAGCAAGTCAACAAAGTCAAAATTCCTGGGATGATCTTGCTGGTTAGAGGGTGGCTTGTGTCTTACACCCTTTTTTTCCTGGTGAGTTGATGGCACGTGTGTAAACAGCTCCCTCAGTGTAGGTTTGCAGGATGCACAACTCGTGGTCATCTCACAGCAGTGGGATGGTGACAGCTGGCAGGACTTTGCTGAGGGCCTGATTTCCATGTCTCCAAGGGAGAAAGATCACCTTCGATCTCAGCTTTTCTTCATCACCTCCTTTCAGGGGTGATTTTATTGCACTGGCATTTTCTGCCTCTTTCCCATATCCAGTACCCTGCTCAGAGGAGATCATGCCCAGGCTCAGGAGCTGTGCTGGAGGACCCTGCCTTATCAGAGCAGGTTTCCCATCTACTTCAGGCAAGCATGGATAGTCCTTGGTTTGAGTGATACATCTGTTCAACATCCACACTGAAAAAAAACCTTCCCTCTGTAGCTGGATTATTTATTGACTGGTGGTAATAGTGAATGTCTGTGTGCTTCCAAATATAGCAACATCTAACACAACTTTTCTGGGGGAAAAAAAAAAGTAAACAACCCATACAAGTGGTTATTGTTGCCTTGTAGAGAGCAATGGTGCCTGGAGTGCAGGGCTTGCTTGTTTGTTTTCAGCTTTTTGGGGCTAAATCTTTGTTGTTAAAGATAAAGATTATGAGAAACTTGCCCAGTGTAAATTGCATCTTTCCCAACACAGACAGAGAAATGAATGAGATTGAAGGAAGGTCCATAAATAACAAAATGACTGACTCTTGCAGCACAGGGCTGCATAACTACCCCTGGTGACTTTTGCTGCTTCAGTCAAACTTTGTTGTAGAAATAATAAAAAAATGCAGATCCTAACAAATGATGGGTTTAAAACGTTCTGAATTAGAAATTTTTTTATTTGCAATCAAAATGTTTGTGATTCTATGAGCTAAAATGATGCTAAATCTCCATTAACATTTTTTTTCCCTTGCTCTTCTAGGGAGAATTTTGGCAAAAGCAGAAATCACTAGTGTAAGTGTCTCAAACCTTCCTCACTTCATGTTCCAAATATCTTCTCCCTACAACTTAAATAATGTTGTGCAGGTATTGCTTCATTTTTCTCTCTCTCTTTATTTTTCAATTTGTTGTTTCACCAACAGCTTTTCAAAACTCCCTCTACCTTTTGAAACCTCATTTGTCATTGAGAGAAATGGAGCATTAAAAAAAAATGGAAACATTTTGATATGATTCTGCATGGGGGAAAAAAAAAAAAGGGCCAAAGAAAAGACACGAACCTCATTCAGTGCTCACAAAAAGGATTCAAAATCAGCCACAGAAACTTTACATTCTTAATTGAAAGCCTTGCACAGGAAGCGTTCTGGGTTTGGATTTTTGTTTATGAAAATAAGGGGGCTGTGTTGTGTGTATAGGTTTTAATTCCTCATTCTTAACCAACTCCAGCTTAAATGTCAGTATGGGAAGATGTGTCTCTGATAGCCTCGGATTTTCCATCAGTTTTGTGTCTTGAGAGTTCCTATTTTCAAATCTAAGACAATATATCTGATAACAGCAAGAGATTAGGCCTTTACAGTTTTTTTATCTACTGATTAAGGAGATGGAGTAAAAGGATATGCTCCTGCTGCAGTCCTGTGCACAGATGGATTATGCACCAGCTCAGTATCTAATTCATACACTCCTTTCTTATTAAATTAGTGTGAATAACTCTAGAATCCTGCTAGGAATGTGCAGGTGGCTACATGTAGGTGTTCTTGTTTTTCTGGAAACTTGGACCTGTATTTTGAAAGTGTTTTCCAACATATAGACTGCTAAAGAGGTGGAGGTTTAATAGCTCCAGTGCAGATCAGCACACCCCTAAAGTTTCTGAAAGAGTCAAGCAAAGTTCATCTCATTATTTCAGGAGAATTAAAAAAAATCACCAGGAAATTTGGACAATCCTGTTTCAGTGTCCTCAATACCAGCTGAGTGTTGACTTTAGTTCTTCAAGTGATGTTTGGGGTTAGAGTGACCTTTGCTCTTCCCTGCATCTTGACAACTGAAAGCTGCCTGGGCATCAGCTTCCTAAATCTGCATCCACCCTCATCCAGGGAAGCTGCTTCTGTCCTTGCATGGCACTAACCCACTGTGTGATCCTGACAAAACCCTTTTTGCTTCACCCATCTTTGCCTCAGTTTCCCCATGTAGAAAACTATCAGGGCTCCATCTCTTCCATACAAAGTGATTTAAGGTTTAATTGAGGCCAGATTTGAAGATGTTGATATACCCTTATTTGAGCAATAATCCCATAGGAATAGTGTAGTGTCCTTTTAAATTATTTAAGCTCTTTCAGAGGGATTTATCATGTTTTTTTCCATTCAGAAAGCAGTTGGAACAACAATAGGTAACTCCACTTACTTATGCAAGGGTCCAACAATATATAAAATAGCATATTATCCCTTTAATTACCACAGTTATAGATCATGTTGAATATTAATTTCTGGGCAGGAAATAACAGTGGAAGGCAAGGGGGAAATTTTCTTCAGTTGCCCTCCTCTGTTGCCCAAAAGATTGCTTGCTGTAGTGTTAATAGCATGAGTAGGAAAGGTCTCCAAAGCCCATTTACCATCTTGGTCAATACAAGACTGCAGCAGCTGCTGTGAAAACAAAGCAGACATCAGCCATGGGCTGAAAAGCAGCAATGGGAAGAGCTGCCATTGGCTGAAGATGATGATTAAGCTCAATTATACAGAAATATCTGCACCTTGGAGACCACCCTTGGCTGGGCCCATTCACTGACCCTTTCTTGGGAGAGAACTGGAAGGCATCTTCCACCATGCATGGTGGTAGAGTGGTGGCACAGCTGCTTGGATCACTGGGGTCTGTGCTCCCCAGCACCCTGGGTGTTCCCAAGGAGATAAGGCACCAGCTATGGGGTTACCAGGGAGGAAACACATTTAAGTGATGAAGGATGATAAGGGAATTAGTTATGATTTTTATTGGGTGTTTATTTTTTGAGCACTGGGCTGTTCCCCACTTGACTTATTCAGGGGGAAAACAAAATTACCCTGTAAATACTTCCCAGTCACCAAGAACTGTGAAGGAAGAGGGGGGTCTTGCCACCTCCAGAGATGTGCATTACAGCTGGGCTTTTAGTGGAGGAACCAGGGATGTAGTTCCAACCAAAGGGCACCAATCCCACTCAAGCTCTCTCTCCCTATTTTATTTTCCTGCTAAGCTGCTGTAGCCCAGGTTGCTGTGGGAGTGTGAAGCTCTTGCATTTATCAGCATTAAATAAGAAGCAATAAGCTCTTGGCTGTGTGTGAAGAGCTCTCCTTTCCTGGGTAGTAAATCTGCAGTAACTCTCTCTTACAGTTTTATTGAGGGTTATCAAGTGTTTATTCAAAAGGCATTTCCGTGCATTCAACGTTCTTCTAATTGGGCAGTGAGTGGTAATGTTCTCTCTGGACAGGCTATTATTGCTGTGGTAAAATTTGCTCTGTTTAGTCAATAGACTGTCCACGTTGTTCATTTGCTGGGTGGAGAGAGGAAGCAGGGCTGTATTGGCATGTGGTTTCTACTAAATGGAGTTTGAACTGTGTCACTTACAGAATCAGCTTCCTTAGAACTGCTGGAACATGTCCTGTGCTGTTTTGAAAAGCACTGTAAGACAGGAGAACCTGCATGGAGACCCATCTCCTTTCCTGAACACTTAGGTTGCATCTGTGCAATGTGCAAGGAGCCTCGTTGGTGCCCTTCTTGTGTGGCATGGCTGGATCTCAGCCTGGACACCTAGCTGGCAAATAACAAGCACTACAGAGTGCTGCTTCATTCTTCACCATGGCTGAAGAGGGCTCCTGCTGCCTGCTGGCCCCATGAAATATGGGCATGCTCTGTTTCAATGGTGCAAGGAAAGTTTAAAGATAGTCTTCATAGAATCATAGAATCATAGAGGTTGGAAGGGACCTCGAAAGATCATCTAGTCCAACCCTGCTCTGTTACAATGGTGCAAGGAAAGTTTAAAGATAATCTTCATAGTCTGGACCCAAAAGAGAAACTGTTAATTAACAGGGTGGTTTAGAATGAAATCCCTTTCTAGGGACATCTGGACCTAGAGTACATGGGTCATAGTCTGGACCCAAATGAGAAATTGTTAATTAATGGGGTGGTTTAAAATGAAATCCCTTTCTAGGGACATCTGGAAACCTGAAATGGGCACTGGGAGCAAGTGTGTGTAGTGAGGGTGAGGTTGGCTGGGTTTTTTTGGAGAAAATAAGTTCATTTTGCCTTTGGTCTACCTCTTCTTTTAGCTGCTGGTTGTTGGGATGAAGTAAGAGGTGAGGTGGTCAAATAAAGGGAATTGAAAAGGAACCACCCAAACCTGACATGTAACAGCAAGTGCCTGCCTGTGTCCCTGCTTGTGTCTGCTGAGGTTTGGTGTCTCTCCTGCTGTCAAAGCCTTCTTCTCCTGGTCCCTCCTCAGGGGAAGGCAGAGGAGGAGGGGTGGTTCAGCCACGCTGGTCCAACGTGCACCTGGACAGCTGGTCCTTCTCACAGTGCCTTCATTTTACAGCTCTCCATCCTGCTCGAGGGACCACATCCAGGCTCTGAACTGCAGAACTGGCACCTTGGGAGGTGTTCAGCTGTGAAAACTGACTTGGCAGGACAGCTTTGCCACGGGAAAGGAAAAAAAATGCTTTGAGTTTCTTCTTTAGAAAAGGCAAGGTGGGTGGAAGAGGCTGACTCCACTTCCACATTCTCCACGGCAGAACAGATCAGAGAAAAGAAGCACAGGCTCCAAAGTCAGAGCTGCAAACACTGGGGCTGAAGTTTTGACCAGAACAGGATGCTACAGTGCTCTTAGATGAGAAGTTTGGGCTGGTGTGATATTGGATACAATGGTCTAAGTTGTCTGAACATTGTGATTTGGGACCTGTACTGCCCTTCAGGGGAGGACATCTTTTTGAGGTACCAGCTGACCTCAACCTGATGATCTGAAAGTGAAGGGAAGTTATACCAAGGAACAGCTGATGAATTTTCCTTGGTTTTATTCATGGTGCTTTAGGTTGCATTGGATTAGTAATTTGCAGGAGTGGATTGCATGGATACAACAGGAGGCTTAATTAGCGTGCAAAGTGCTTTGAGATCTTCAATGAAAGGTGAAATAGATACAGCAAGTTCTCTTCCTTCCTCCTCAGAGGCTGTATTTCTGTAATGGATGAAGTGACCCCTAAAATATAATATTAATTCTGCAAAGCACTTGGGAGCTCTTCTGAATCAAAGGTGCTATGCAAATATATTCTCACTTCCCTTTACCAGTCCCTTTGAGCCAGCCAGTCCACCACCAGTGTCGATTCTCATTTAATCAGAATTCAGCATTCAAATTTCCAGCAAGTCCATAGATAAATAAAGCAGCAGCCGTAGTTGATCATTTATTTATAAATCTATTTATAATCTATGTTTTGCATATTAATCAAAACCACTCCATGTGGCAATTCCTGATTAAGAACCGTTTTTTTTTTGGTCTCATCTCTTTCGCCCCTAGATAATATGCAAAGAATTAGATTAGAAATAGTTTTTATAAATAAATTATGATAAAATCTTGCTTTATTTCTATACTCAGACAATGGTGCCACTCCCTCCTTCTTCCATATGGTTCCATCTCCCTGCCATGTTGTAAGCTACATTGGTTGTGGCACTCAGAGTGGCCTTTTAAATGGGAAATCCCTGGTTTTTAGGTGGAAAAATGCTGCTTTCTGACTAACCTGAGATCTGACCCAAGGTGGCATTGTCAGAAGGAGTTCAAGGTACTTCTTGTGGACACAAAAACTAAAGGGGGAAATGCATAAATTCACAAAACATCTTCCAAAGTTTGGGTCTGAAGAGCATGATGTGACAGACAGGAGACAGGAGAAGAGTTAGAAACATGGGAACAGGGCAAAGAAGTTCTGAACAAGCAGAAGCTCCCTGAACCTGCACCTTCAGAAAAGGCCTAGGTGCAAATTGGGTTGGTGAAGGTTGGTTGGATGAAGAGGGCAGCTGCAGAAAGCAGGTAGCTGAGGTCTGGGTGGTGGGAAGCCACCTGGGCAGCAGCTGCCATGTCACACAGCTGAGATCTTGGGCAGTGCTGGGAAATGCTGCTGGCATTCAGTGCCCTTAGCTTCAGTGGTACCAGGGGTCTCAACCACACCTCTGCACTCGTGAGCTGCCAGATCACGTGAAGCCTTCCTCCCTGATCTGCTGTGACACACAACCATCAAGTGCAAGCATAACATGGGGTCCATGGGGCTGCATCGTGCCTTGGGCATGATGGGTCTTATCCCAGGTCCACCCCAGCACCTGGGGGCTCCTTCTCTCCTTGACTTTCCAAAGCAGGCTGAAGTTCCTCCTGCGCTCCAGGTGTTGCTATGCAGGTTGGCAGGTAGCTCCCTCCCTTTTCCCATGTGTCCTGGTCCACCCTGAGATGGCAGCCACCTTTCAGGCTCACACGTGAAGGTGGGTTGCTCCTGGGTATGGTCTGTTAAAATAAAAGTATTTGAGAAAGAGTGAACTAGAGGATGTTATTGTGGAGTCTAATTAAACACCAAGAGTGTCATGGGTGCTGCGTGTTTGAATTGGCCATAGTAGGACTACTCAAATGCTTAAATAGTTTTAATTTAGTCTAGGCTTTCTTGTTTTTTATGTGTGTGCTTCCTGTTGTGTAAGCATTTTATATCATTATGGGATATAAACTGGTGGCATTGCAACCAGTTGGCAGGAACTGAGAGAAATAACATTCAGGTAGCGTTAGGTCCTGGGGTCGTGTATTTGTGCTTCAAATCATGTTTCTAAGCTCATGGGCTGAACGGAAAAAGTTTAAAATAAAACCTAAATACATTCTGAGGACAGGAAGAAAGAGAAACAAAGGAATAAAAATCCCCGAATTTCTTAGGTCACGATGAAGGAGATCAGGAACTAGGGTATGAGGAGGGCTGGGGGACTTGGCTTCACTTCTCGTCCCTGCCACATGCTTTCTGTGTGACTCTGAACAAGACAATTTTCTTTGTCTTTGTAAAGTGGGAATAATGACAACTTCCTAGGCTGTGGCCATGTAGGAAAACTAAATACTGCAGCGACAGCCGTGGTTATTTAAGAGAGAGTTTTGGAGACAAAGGGATGATTGTGAGGGTCTTCACTATGCACTGGAGATCTTTCCCATCAACAATGAAATGCAGCAGCTTCTGGGGTGGGACAGGGCATGGCCCAGAATTAGAGCTGTCATGTTATAAAGTAAATGTCTCCTGGAGTTTCTGAGGACATTGTGTAACTGCAGCTTGCCTGGAGACCAGCTAAAGGATTTCGACGTGCGCACTTGATGGAACTGAACTTGGAAACACAGAGTTTGCAGTTGGGTGTTTTAGGTCTGTTTTCATGCTCTGCTTTGTACAGGTACCTTTTCAGGACTGGAGGCAACACTTCATCAGCCAGTCAGAACTAAACAGATCTCTAACAGAGCGACAAATGTTTAGTTCTTCAGCCAACCTAGAATTCACACGTGCAAAATACTGTACTAGAACAAATGCTGAGGAGCACCTGTAGGCTAAGAATGGTGGTGGGAATTATTTGTTCAGTCAACAGCTCAACTTTAAACAAGGGCTGATTTAGAAGAGCAGTGAGATAGTGGAGTTTGGGCTTTCCATTCATTAGCACCCTGTTCCTCAGGCTCCTGGCTTGCAGCTTTACACCATCCTACATGTGTCACTGTGGCATTAGCCCTTGAGTGCCTGAGGTTGTGTAGGGCACAGTGGATGGGGCCAGGAACACATGTCTTGCTGTGCTTTATCTTGCTTAATGAATTCTTTTCCTTCAATAACTTTATTGCCCTCTGCGTGTTCCAGGATCCTTAATTACTTTCTGCTTGGCAGACAGGATCCTTTTATTTTTTTACATCTTCGTTAAGTATTAGCAGATTGCCCAAGAATTGCTATCCATAGGAAGAATGTCATAATAATTGAACCCCAAACAAGCTATATGAAAAAGAAGACAAAAGGGACAAATTTAAAGTCAGCTCTTCTTTCACCATCAAAAGGAAAACTAAAAAAATAGAGCTGGAGGCTCCCCTAGATTCTTCTGCTACCTTTAGAAGGACACGAGTCATCTCCACGTGTGCCAGCTGTGTACAGAAAGCTCATGGGCAGAGGCAAAAGGCCAAACCTGAAGGTTAAATCCAGTCCTGGGGCAAGATTGAGCTGCTTGGTTATAACTGTGGTCTTTGGCAGTAAGGTTCCTGTTGAATTATCCCCTCTTGGTGAGGATGTTAGACTCTTCCATGTGCTGCCTGTGCTGTTATAAATGACTTGATAAATTCAGTTCTCTTCTTGTATGTTCTGTTTTTTTTTCATATTTGCAGCTGCATATTAAGTCAATGGCTGTGATCCATTAATTGTGCTTTTTTCTTTACTTTTCAGTAACTTCAAGATAAAGTGAGTCTTGGTCTTTGTTGGGCTTTATTTCCCCCTTTTCTTCCACTTGTATGAAAACCTTTGTGTACTAAAAAAACCCAGCTTGTTTCCCCATTCTTACTTACTAAGAGAATCCAAATAAGGGTCAAAATGAATCCCAATAGGGTCAAAATGCTAAGACAAATTCAAGCTGTGAAACATGAGTTGGATTCTTCGTTTGCAGACTTTGTCTCTCATGATCTCTGAATACTTGCATATTCATATGGATTTTTCTCCACCTCTTTTATTGATTATCCAAAAATACCTTTTGTATTCTCTTTTCTGAAACAAAATGTCATTAAAAAAGCAATTTTGTACTAGCTATTCAAAAGTTTGGTTTAAATAAGGATGAGGGTTTAGAGATTTTACTCCAAAGGTTTTCTCTCTACAAATTTGGTAGAAAAGCTCAGGAGAGTAAACCCTCCTTCAAAACTAGTTTTAATTCCTGAATCTTTATCAGACTGAGAGGTATCATACTTTGATGTCCTGGCATTTTAGATTGACTTTATAGCTAATGATTTTTCCCCCTCAAGACAGAACACAAGTTGACTTAACAACATGTGTGGTTGTTTCAGATTATTCTAACCTTCCTAAAATAAGAATTTTGTTTTCCTCCACTAAAGACCCATCTCCTTGTACATTGTACCTAACATTGACTAGATACAGCCAGAATGAGTGAACAAAGGTGAGGTCTGTGAGCAGAAGGTAAAGGACTGGGAGACTAAACCAATTTCAATACTTGCATCAGGCTGGTTCATTTATTTCTGGT
>NW_008598249.1:0-8066 GCF_000691845.1 Merops nubicus
GGTTGTAGCTGTCAGGACTATGAAGTCTGGTGTTCTGGGCATGACACTGTATACCCTGGACAACAGAGGATGTTCCGCTCTGCAAGGACCTGGGACCAGGGCTGCTATCTCTACCAGCAAGCACACTTGGCAGGGAAAGTAGAAAAACAAACCAAGGGACCAGGAGCTGGGGGGGAACCTGGGAGGGTCTGGTTTTGGTGCTGTGGCTCCTCCTAGGAGTAGGTGCTTTAGATATGGTAGACGGGGAAAAAATTAATCCCCTTAGAGAACAGGGTTGCTGGGGAGGAATGATGTGCCCATGGGAAAGATTCCAAAGGACCTGCACGTCTGTGTGCTCAGCAGGGCAGTGACAGCAAGCCAGCTGCAGAGCAGCACAGAGGATGACAGCAGGAGACTCAAGCAAGTTAATCATTAGGGAAGCCAGTGAGGGGAAGAGGAAAGGAACAGAAGATGCATGCAATGCTCACCAGTGTTTTGTATGCAACACCATCCCTGGATATGAAAGTCCAAGAGACCACTATGTGATGAGTTACAAGGTCTAACACAGGGAGGAGGGGGGAAATCAGAGGCACTGGGTCTGCACGGCACCAGGTACACAATTACAACACATTGGGATTTTGGTCAACGTTATAGCTTGCATACTCCAACTTCTGCCAGGGACAAAGGATCAGGCTCCTGAAAAAGCAAAGTAGAGCTCTGCAGTACCAGCCTATGAATTAAACTCTCCAGTTCCCTCCCTTCCCCCAGTGCTGTCGTCTTCTTAATTTCCATGGCAGACTTCTCCTCATTTTTGATCCCATTAATATAGCAATTCACGTCAAATCTATAGCAGCATAATCAGCACACTATCAGTAATTAGAGAAATTAAAACAAACACAGCTCTCTGGAATGGACCTTATGCAAAGCAGCACTGGGAAAAGATTAACATCTCATTTCCTGTGCACAGAGAGCAGAGATTGTCTGGGTGACCTTAGTGATTTTGTGAAGTTCAGTTCCTCCCTGCCTCCTCCCTCCAGCCTGCCTCTGACGAACCTCCCAGCACAAGGGCAGGAGATGGCAACCCTCTCACATCTCAGTCCTTACTCAGGCAAATAAAAACAAACACAGAGGTGCAACAGTTCATCACGGAATGGGAAGGGGAAAGGAGACAGTGGGGAAGTTCACGCTTCTCCCAAAATGTTTATAGCCACCGTTCTAATTAAATTAAAATAGTACAGACAGCAATATTGATGCACTCCAATGTTGTGTAAAGGCAGCCTGTGGAGGTCAATGTGGTTGAAAATGCCATGATACGGTTGCAGTATTGCCCAAGCACTGCAAAACATCTCAAATTAGCAAATATAAATGAAGAAAAAAAACCTAGCTGAACACATGCTCAAAAAGCACTTCTTCACTAAGGTCACTTCTAATATGGGGGAATAAAGAACAGAAATAGGCTGTGGGAAGATAATATCAGGTAAAACTACAAGATAATACTAAGGCAAAAAGCTTCATAAGATTCGTGAAAGGATTAGTCATTTATATGCATAATGAATGTCATCCATAGACATCTCAGCTAGGCAGCACAACACAGATATATGGGAGACAGATTCTGGCTCAGAATTTGGAAGTGGAATTATCATACTCCAAAAGAGAAGTAAAGTCTTATCTGTTTGAAGTGGGAGACCCTTCCACAGCAGGGCTCCAAGAAGGGGCAGTAAAGCTGGGATTTGGCCCACCTGACCTACTACTCCAAGGCAGAAGTAAGCCACGGATTCATCTGCCTGTTGTTAAGAAACTATCTGCCCCGTGTCTTTCCACCTGCAGCTCCAAAATTTGTGTTCTGGGGTTGTCCCTGCAACATTCCTCTGAAGAACTTGCTGCTGACCTCTGTTGAAGCAGGGCACAGAGAAAGGTGGGCTACCACTCTGATCCACAGGACAACTCCTTCTGCATCTACACTGTAAATATTTTAGCACAAAGCACCACAGAAGGTTCAACAGCCAGTTTACTGCACAGCTGGAGAAAAAAAAACACACATGAGGCTTTGAAGTACTGTGGCCAGTGAGTAAGCAGCAGGGAAGCAGGGAGGGCAACACAGAAAGACTTTCCAGGTTTAGATACCTGTGCGTCAGAGAGATTTCACTGCATCTTTTTTCGTGCTCTCTTTTCTAAACCAGGGAGTGCTCATCTCTGTGACACACAGAGGCTGCTCCACAGCCCTGCCTGCACACGTGGGCATTCACACCCTCAACACCCGTGACTCGAGTCATGCACTCATTTCCCTGCAACATTTCTGGAGGCCATGAAACTGAGATGGCAGAACTAAGGGGAAACATGGTGTACAGGGAGCTGCCCTCCCCACGTGGTTTGGGAAAGGAGAATCCTGGAGCTCCTCTGCAGCATCTCAGGACTGGCGTGGCAGTGCAAGTGTTTTCACTCAGCTGTGTATGGAGCTGTGGCTGTACTGGCAAGCTGCAATGCTGCTTGGATTCAAACACCAGCCCAGGACAAGCATCACTTCTGGTCTTTCTAGCAGAGATGAGCGTTGCTTTCTGAACACTTCTACTGAAGCTACAATTACTGTGAACAGGATCCTCTGCAACAGGGGATATCAAGTATTTCCACAGCATGAACCACAGGTCAGCACTGTCACATGGACAAGGTCATCTCATTCACTACCATGGATTATCTACATGCCCATTGGTTAAGTAGTGGAAAAATCATGGGAGAGTAATTCACATAAAAGTCATAGTTTCTTTTAATCCTCAGTCACTGATGGGAACAAAATTCCTGAGGAGCTACAACACTCAAACACACATTTTAGAAGTACCATTTAAAAATACAAGAAATGACCCTTCTTGGTCCCACTGCACAGCTGGACTCCACTCCCATCTATACTTGCAAAATTCTCAAGTGATTTTTTTTTTTAAAAAACAATTATTCCAGTCCTGATTTACATTGGTGGAAGTCCACATACGGGTCTCAATCTTTATCCTCTCCAGTTCAGTCACTGAAGTTTACTCTTCCTCTCCTTAGCTAGATGAAATGTTTGAACCTGAGGGTGAATCGTGTGTGTATATATACATATGTGCCTGTTTGGAAGGAAATTGCATCATGATGCACTATAATTATCTTCTATCAGTTACCATTGGAAAATATAGGCACACCCAAAAATCAGCTACTATAGCAAACTGGGAAAAAGTTGTTTACGTGTGATCGCATTGGTGTCACCTCTGGTAAGCATGAGAACATCTCTCCTCAATGAAGAAGAGTCATCTGCTGCTGGAGGCACTGAGAGGGCTTTGTTCTGGCACTGAACGACCATTTCAGACCAAAGTGCTGTACTTATTTCTTACCCTGTGAAACAAGAGTTTAACCCTGCAAGGGTTTACAACTCTCCTCCCCAGCACTACTGGCATACACATCACCACCACATTTTCACGGCAGCATTTCATCACCCTTCAGACTTCTGTCAGACTTTCCATGGCAAAGGACAACACAAATACACAGAAAAACCTAGAGGTGCCATGGCAATGTCTAACCATACACCTTACAGTTGCTGCTTCTAAAGGTTCAGTTGGTGCAAAAGTAACCCAGCATGGCAGGGAGTGTCCTATATCCCTGCATTCAACAACACCTCTAAGTAAAAGCAACTTTCCAGAGGGCAGCCCAGGAAGAGGATTGCTATAATGAGAAAATGTTGGGAGAAAAACCAGGCAGATCTACCTGGGTGCACAGGAAGATGGGACAGACTCTACGAAGAGAGAAGGACAGCCAAATAAAATACCCATTCTCAAAGGCTGTCTTAATAAGCTAGCCCAGAAGCAAGAGGCGATGGATGTTTGCCACTATAAAGTATCAGAAGGATTCAGATTATTTGACACCCAGCATAGTAAATGCAGAGGGAGTTCCTAAAAAGGACCATACTTGCACTGACCTTGTCTACTGTACAGAAACTGGATATGGAAGAAACATCAAATTACGATCTTCCTCTCCCTGTCTTTCACTTACTCCAGCCACTTACTTTATCGTGAACAGCGTGAGATCAGTGTGACTAAAAAGGAAACTCTAGCTGACAAAGGAGACTATAAAAACCAGCTGGTAGGATTTCACTTAGAATATTGCACCCTGTGTATTTGCAGGCTCTTCATTCTGCATCACACACATACAAACACAGAGCCATATATGTAAGATAGACAAGTTTTATAAGAGTCAGAAGGTCTACCTTATAAGGAAGGAATAAAAGGACAGAGACAGAGAGAGATGTGACAGATACAGCTGAACAATCAAAAGGAAATAAAAACAGAGGAAAGAGAAGATAATCTGGAAAACATATTGCAGAAGGATGAGCTAATGATAAGCTGTGATTAAGACATTAAGATGCAATGGGAGACCACTGAAAGAAGCTGAGTTCCATCAACAGAATTAAAATCTGCAGGCAGGTCAACCTGTACAAAAATCAGGTTATTTTTTACAATTTAGCAAGCTATTTAGTAGCTTTTAGATGGACCCTTCAGCCATCAGTCCACAGGTACAAGAATGCAAACGAGAAGAAACTGAAGACATTTCTCAGGACAGTACTCAGGAAAAGTTAAACTACCTGAGGGATACCTTGAGGCACAGCAAAATCTTTTACTTCCTCTAAAACACTCCTTCCAGCACAGAACCATTGGAATTGGCAGAACTTTAAGGAGACTTCTAAGAATATGTTTGTACAGAAACAAGAGCACACGGTACAGCATATCTGATTCAGAAGAAGAAAAGATGAGCTTTCCTGGGTGTTTGAAAGGAAGCTGAAGCTCCTGAGCAAGCCATCCTTTTAAGAAGGTGTGGGTGACAGGAGGAGAGTAGAGCCTGTAGTCGACAATATGGTCTCTATTCCAGGGACAATGACAGGGTCGAGTGATGGCTCTTTATTAAATGCTTTCTCCTCCATTAATGCTGCACACTCTAATGATTCGGCCATTACCATTAACAAATCTGCAATGTCCCTGCCTGGAGCTAATAAGTAATGAACTAAGCGGGTGAATATTCTGTTGTGTAAGGAGAGCTATTAGCAAACCTCTCCCAACTGCTCTGAAAACAAGAGATGCCTTCCAGGTACAACCTGTCCATGTGACAGGGTACGTCCCACACAGCCCTTATTCCTTTGCTCTGGAAATTCCAGTGGCACTCCCAGCACTCAGAAGGGGAACAAGAAGTGGATCACCCCCAGCATGGTGCTGCTGTGTGGGGCTGGGTGGCAGATGCCACGCTGCAAAGCACAGGAAAAAAAAACACAGCCTCCACAGAAGAGGTTTGAAAAGAAACAGTGAGATGGACAGGAGTGTTCCTAAACCTACAACTGACTCCCCCAAACAAGCTGTGGTATTACCACAGCCCTCACTGCCTTGGTTGTGCCAACAGGGTGATGGGATAGTGCTGAGTCCACAGGTCTGTCGAGCTGTAGGACAGCTAAGCACAAGTCTCAGTTCAGCTGCTCTCCTGACATAGCTTTTCCTGTTCGTTAAGTTCTCCAATTGCTTTAATTGTTCCTTTCAACCTTTGCATTGCTTTTTGTTCTTCCTCAAATTATTATTTTGTTTTAGCTCATAATCCCAAGCATTGGTTATGATGTTGCTCCTGGCAGAAGCGAAGTGCTGAAGTTTCACTCGGGTTATCTTTGGCTTGTTTTCACAGCTAAGCATTGCTGGTTCCCAACTGGATGGACACTGCAGTGAGAGCCACTCCACCCTCACCCTAAGACTGCTTATGAGCTGCAAAGATTGCCTCACTAAGTGACAAGCTTGGAAACTGAGCCAGCTGAAGTGGAGCAAACTGCAGCCATCTTTAAAAAAAAAGAGACAAGTGCTAGTCCTGGGCCTATCTGGACTCAATCCGAAGGCCTGTCCATGGTCCTCATTATTAAATTATTTAGATCAGTCCTGTAATACCTTTATGACTTTCCAGCAATGAAGAGAAGCATTACTACAGTCACCTTTACAAGTGGAAGGACCGAAACATATGCAGATTGGGTGGACAGCCCATCAAGAGCACAGGTGCTGAGCAAAAATCTACTTTGACACCCTATTCTCTCCTAGGAACTCTAATGAGATATCAACCCCATTGCTAGGGCTTGACATTTATGCAGTGATGGCACTCAGAGGCAAATTGAACCACAGGGACACTGTCGAATGTACTGCAGAAACACTGAGCAGAGGACAGCCCTGAAGAGCCTAAAGCCAAAATAGTCACGATAGAGAAGCATCAGAGGAAAATGTTTTTGAATCCTATTTTACAGTTAGGAACAGAGGTGCAGAAAGAAGCACCAAGTTGACTAAATCCCATTTTGACCCTCTACATGTATGGCTGTGTTCCTGAGCTTACGTTGCTGCTCTGGAATTAGAAGGATGAACTACAAGAGAATAGAACAACAACATGGACATCGTGCAAAAGCTCTTTGAAGACACCATTTCACTTTGCATTTTAGAAGAGATTTTAAAAATCTTCCTCATGAGCACTGCTGACTTTTAAGGCTCCTCCTTGTAAACCACTGACAAATCTTTGACTCACAAGTGGCACTGGAGATGGCCTGCACCAGGAGAGAGCTGCCAACCCGTTCCAGAAACACGTCCCTCCTCTGCCACAAGAATCAGGACAGAGGCACTCCAGCCCTTCCCACAGTTGCACAACCACCCAGACCCAGTTAGGGAGGCAGGACTCCTTACCCGACCCAGCTCACAGCTGAACAGCCTTAAAACCACCACAGCTTCCTGCTGGCACAGGCAAAGCAAAACAGGGGGGCATCAATCACCCCCATCTAATCAAGCAGGGTGTGTTTAACACTCAAGCTGAGCTGTGAGACTGTCAGAGGAGATGGGGGAAGTAAAAAAACCAAAGCTGCTTACAAGAAGCATGACAAAACACTTCTTCTGTTCCTACAGCCAAGAAGGTGACTGGGACAATTGCCCAAGAACAGGAATGTTCCCAGCATTTGAGGACACACATGTTCCTTCTAGCAAGCATCCACCAGCCCCTTCCACCACATGCCCTTCCCCACAGTCCTGCTCACACATAGTAACGGCTGAGATTTTTGCTAGGGGAAAATTAACTGATTTTTAAAAAAAAAAGCTGGCAACAAAGACATGAGACTTTTCCTGGCATTTCTCCTGTTTATACAGAACCTGCCAAACCGGTTGTGTGATTTTTATGCTGCTTTCTTTTCCACAAAGTCCTTCGAAAGGCAGAATAACAGAAAGCAAATAAGGAAAAAAAGTTTGCTTATATAGGTCCAAAGATCAACCCTTGGTAATGCCGTTCAAAAATCAAAAATTAACCAGAATCTTTGTAAATTTATTCTGGATATCTGAAGACCGTGGCTGTTTATGTTTATTAAGAGTTTTTTAAGACAAGAATTGAGGCACAGAGCAGTCAAACTGCTCAAGGTAGAAAGCGCCAGGGAAACAGAGCAGATCATCTGAGCACCCACCCAGTTCCCTGTGTATTAGGTCATGGCACTTCCCCATGTACATGTGCCTAATTCCCAAAGCTGGGCAGCTGTATGTGGCTATGGATGCCTCACTTCCAACACCAAACAGCTCCTAATACTAGAAAATTGTGCTGCCTTATCCTCCTACAATGCACTAGACAAAAAATAATTCATCAGTTGCAACTGCCTGGCTCTAAGTCCACTGACAGGGATCTGAAGACCTGAAGTGGCAAAAAAATTTATAGTAAACATTTCCCTCAACAGAGGCAATCTTACTAAAAATCAAAACATTGCACCAAAAATAGCCCTTTCAATTACTACATAGGGTTTTTTTTTTAATGTTGAGGTTTGTTGGGTTTGGGCCTTTTTCAGAGTAACTGATCTCAAGCACAGCAGCACGCAGCGCTGCTACATTTTCCAAGTGGAACATTTGGTCTTGAATTCAGAAGAAATTTCTGTTTTGGTATTTAATTTTGCTATCCACGTTCAAAATCCTGAAGCAAAATGAAAAATAACATGCAAATTTAGCTTTCTGTTTGGAGCTCTCCTGTGTTGCTCTAATGTCAGAATTTCCCCGCAGAATAAAAACGTTATGGGCGTAAGAAAAAAAAAAAAT
>NW_008598249.1:8344-38981 GCF_000691845.1 Merops nubicus
GTGAGTGTAGCGGAATGAAGGTGGGGGGGGGGAAAAAAAAATCAATGAAGTGTAGCAAAGCAGGCTCCCTGCCCACACAGCCCCGGGTGCCCACTGTTTACTCAGGTGTCCCTATCTCCTCGGATGGCACAGAGAGCAGGGCCTCCCCCTCCCGGCTCTCCGCCGTGAGGCCGCCGAGCGAGCGCGGAGCCGGCCACTCGGCCGGCCTGGCTTTAACCAGCACAGTAAATAGTCATTTCACTGGGCTGTGTCATAAAGGCTGAGATAAAACCTTGAGCAAATAAACGGGCAAAGTTCGAGTGCACAGTTGCTCCTCACGGGCCACTCTGAGCTGACACACCTGCTTCTTTGGTGACCGGTTTTGCTCTGGAAGGCTTGGGCTTTGCAGCGCTGCCTCATGTGCTTCTGCGGGAGCTGCCCGGCACCCAGAAGGATCCCAAAGTCATTTACAAAAAAAGAAATTATGAGGGATTTACAAGCTGGCTGCACAACAAGTGAATGGGCACCACTGCTCACACACCTGCAAGCAAAAAAAGCATTCACCAAGTTCCAGTCACCTTAGAAAGGCAGATGTTTGGGAGCCCTTAAAATCAGCTTAAGTGAGAACAGCCAGCCCTCCCAGTGCTGTGAGCCCCACAGAAGCACCATCCCCTACGTCTGTAAGCTGTTAGAGCTGGTCCAGCTCCCTGTGTGGCCACCATGGAGGGGCTGAATAGTAACAGCTACATCCATAACCACACAGCAGTGTGAGAAAGGACCCCTCCCAACAGCCTGGATGCTTAAAACTTGTGCAGATCAGACTTCGTGGGTGTCACACAGCCATCCTACAGACTCCTCCACTACAGCCTGCATCCTCCAGATGCTCTTCAGCTCAGATATGCAGACATCACACTGATGGCAAGCATGGCTCTTCACACCAGGAGAATCCAGCCTGAATTGGACAGGATGGTGCATGCTGTATGTGCGACGGGATGGTACCCACACAACAAACTGCAACCAGCAACCACCCTGCTTGCCTCCTACCTGCTTATCCAGTGCTAAAACTGCATAACTTTGTGAGTTGCCACAGAAAAATGTAATTTTTTTCCTATATTTAACCCAAAAGCTTCTCTTCCTAATCCTCATCCAGACCAGAATCCTAGCAATAGAAATACTATAATTCAAGACCCCAGACTGGAAATGCTAAAGCTACTAACACATTTAAAAGCAGATTAGCCTGGTTTGTACCAAAACTTAAAACTCTTTGTTGGATTAGTTGATGCAGGTGGAAGAGTGGACAGGCTCCCAGGCAAAGCTCTGCCACCTTTCAACACGTGTGCGTGTGTGCACATACGCTTACACTATAGGTGCACATCCTTACCTATTGCCACTGCAACTTTAACCTGAATGTCAAATAGTAATCAAGAACCTCTTGTGAAACTCATCTCGACCAGCAAGTGTGTAAAAACAAATGCAAGATCTTCATCTTTGATGATGCAGGAACTAATCTTAAAAAAAAAATACCTGTGAGCAAGCGTGTGCATTCCTACTGGCACAGGGAACTACAGGTTTTGCTGACCACTGGAAATTGCAGAAGTGGGAAATGGAAATACTGGTATCTTTAGTGAGCAGAACTACCTGCTCCTATTACTTGCAATAGTTGGCTGGTGACATAGTCAGCCTGTGATACATTGCAGCGTGGCAATACCCCTTGCCATGGCTAAGCCTATAATTACAAAAGAGCTGAGAAAAAAAAAGCATCAACCCTGTTGGGAGATGCACAGAGCACCCCTGGCCCAACAGAAATGATTACCAGATGTACACAGAGCTCGTAGTTTGGCAAGAGCATGAGGGAACCTGTTACTAAGAGACAGGTGAGAATTTAGGGGCACAAATTCTCTAGTGCATGGGAGTAAAGAAAAATGGGAACCACTGACAGCTCCAGATATAGCAGAGTGCATGGAGAAGAATCAGATCTCACTGATGAGGATGGGAAGGAACATCAGACATCCAAGAGAGCAAGTGGGAGGAAACACCATGAACTTCCTGGTCTGTAAAAGCAGCAAAGACTTTCAACCTTCAAGGTTTAACTATAAAAACAACAAAAGCCAGAAAAATCATTAACATATTTTTTGTTAAAGGTGGTGTGTTTCCCCTGCCCGTGGAAATACAAAGTTCTCAAGGCACTAGATGTGCAGACTTCAGACACAGCTGCAAATCCAAATATCTGAGCAAGTCCTAGAGAACAGACCAAAATACATGTGTGTTCACTATTCAGAATACCTGCAGGTGTCTATTAATACAATGAACAAAGACTTTTTTCTAACAAAGAAAAACCCCAAACTTTTATTCCATCCTCAAACCCTCGCAAAATTCATCCTTCTGATTAAACCAAAACTAGGAGATACCTTTTGGGCACTGTGGATCCAGTAACAACAGCTGCATCTGAAATACTCCTTAGACAAAACTGCCTCCATTCTTCACAGAGGCACAACCCAATGCTAAACTTACAATAAGACTCATCACTGTGCCAGGGGTCATCTAGAGGGGTTTTTGACCTGTATTAATTCAAACTAGCTTATCTCAGTACACGTGAGAACAGACCCTACACAGATCCTGCACCAAACACAAGGCATAACCTCAGTCTCAAGACTGGTGTACTGGCCTACCAAAAATCACTCCAAGCAGTTGTCCTGAAGCAAATGCTGGCTAGTAAATTTTACAACTGTGTTAGTTAATGGGAGTCAATTGTAATCTCTTCATTTCAATTTATAGTGGACCACAAGCTTCTGCCTAGTCAAAGCTCAGGGTTTGGTAAACAACTGCAGGGATTTAACTGCTGTTCCTTACCACCCTCCCACCAGGAGTTACAATCCCAAAGCAGACTAGGCAGAAGGGAATGCATGAATGCTCTTTATCTCCTCCAGAGCAAAGTCCAGGGGCTTGCCTGAAACCTCTGGGGGCTCAAAGCCAAGCAGAAGTGACCCTCAGGTTAAACAGAGGCATTTCATTAGCTACACACAGTGACTGCCTCAGCAGCTGTGGAGTTAATGGAACTGGGATTGCTCACTCTTCACAAATGTGAGCTTTGGTGACAAGGAGTTTCAAGCACTCCAGCTCAAGGAGAAAGCAGCACTCTAGTGGGGGTAAGGTGTGCATATAAACAGAAGAGTAGTGGGGAAACTGGAGGTACGAGGTATGCTGCCAGGGCAGCATGGACAGTTCTTTAGTGGTCAGTCTCTCAAGATGCTTTTTTTCCCCTACAAAGGATGCTATTTAAGGCATGCAATCTACACAGCCAATCAAAAACAACAACAGAAAAAGAAAAAACCCACCCACACCACACTCCCCGAGTCCAAAAAACCCAGCACAAGCGATACAATCTGTCTTTTCACATACCACACACACTTAATATACCAACTTCCCCTTTGTCCATATCCACAGATTATTCCTAATCTTGGGCTGGCCAGTTTGTACAGTGATGGGTTAATCCCAAATGTAAGTGCTTTGTTCCCTGACACAGATTTATACAGGCAATTTATATCATTAAAGAACATCAGCATCCACATGACTATTTGCCAATCTAACTTTCTCTTTCTATCTTTTGCTACCTCTCATTTTCAGAGACTATTGTTTCAGAGAACAAGGGGGGAAAGTGTCTTTGTTCACTTACATACATTGACATCAAATCTAGGCTAAGAGGAGGTAAGTCATCAGCACCCAAAAAGCCAGGCCTAATTTCTAAACCATAGAGACAAGGCTGTAGTTGTCCATGCTAACTATTACCTGCCACACCCGTGCAGATAGCAAAAGCCTAAAAAATTTGATGGCTGAGGAGCAGGGCCTGAGGTTTGAAAGCAGAAGGGATAAAGCCACATGCATCCCCTTCTCTGCTCTTGCACTGCACCTGAGGTTATGATCCTCTCCTGCATCTAAACAAACTTTGGCTAAAATGTCGTCTTGGTCTTCAAAAAACTTCAGAACTGTTATATTAAAAAAAAAATCCATACCTGATTATTTCATGTGATCTGTGAACACTTTGGCTGTACAAACAACACATGTCATACGCTGTTTCATTACTGTCGCTCAGCCAGAGTTTAGAAATACAAATCTTTACTCAAAGACTTCTGAAGCCAATGGGGGGGAATATTACAGGAATAAAAAAAAACACAAATTATTTCTTCAGTTAAATTTTACTTACACTGACACAACAGATCGCCTTCACTACTGTAAACCTTCAAAGTCTGCCTGAACTTTGGCCACATTTTCTTCAAGTTTTATGCAGAAAACAGGCTTCCAGACAACTTGGACGTGGTTTTGTCCCTTTGAAAGTACTTGAACCATAGATTAAACAAACTTTGACTCTTCTTAATCTCCTTACCATGGGGATGTCTGTTCACACTGCTCTTCGCAGCTTACCACTGCTGAAGTGTGTCTAATGTCACCCATGGTAAGTTAAGATTTCAGGTGGGGAATTAGCAGCAGGGGCTACTGAAGACACAAAACTCACTGCTCTAGTGATGATGCCATTTGTATGAAAAGTCATGGGAGAAATCTCCTGCCTCTCTCAACTATGACAAAGCAGATTTTTGTCAATTAAAACGTTGTCCAAAGTTTCTCATCAGTGGCCCTACAGAGGAAATATTACAACATATTTCCTTTTAAAAGCAGTGTTGGCTAATTCTGCCAAACTGCAAGCATCTGATCGTGAAGCCCTTAATACATGTTCAGCACCAGGCAATTTTGGGTGGCAACTAAACCACTGCACAAGAGAATGTCTGCAGCAGTGAAGGAAAAGCCTGCTGTCACACGATAGGTGACAGCTACCTCCCTTTGGACAGAGCTGAGAGGGAGAACAAGCCTGTCTCTCACTGGGGTCATTCCACTAACGCCCATGCTTGTTGCTTAATCCTATCTCAAGTCCTGCATCGCGTCCTTCCTAGCAAACACATGAAATCAGCAGTAAACAGAGGAGGTTTACCCACCACACAGCCCTGCTCATTCACAACAGCAGTTAAATTTAGTCCAAAAGAGAGGGACTGAAGGAAGGGACGGATGCTTTGCTCCACCAGGCTCACAAGCCCAGTTGCTTTAGCTCTTTTCCTCCCTTCCCTCTAGGAAAGCACAGTCACTTCCTCGCTAGCTAGCAGGGGATGGGAATTGAGCTGAGCAGATGTTGCAAGGCTCAGGATAGAGAGTGATGAACATACAGAGTGCATGCATAATAGCTGGAGAGGCAGAGGAGCCTGGGGTGGAAGTGGACACCTCCAGACCCCAGGTGCCAGCTCGGCCCAGTCACGCCAGCAGTCAGGAGGCAGCAGGTCAGCCCAGCAACACTGGGATCGCAAAACACATCGTGGTGATGAACTGTCTGCTGATGAAAGCTGCTAGGGGATAATTTCAATTGCCTGAACCTGAAATCCAGCCTACAGGCAAATGGGAACAGCACTGCAGCCGTACAGCTCCTCAGCTGATCCGTGTGCCAGCAGTAAGGAAGTTCATGGCACAGTTTAGGCTACGAGGGAGAGGAGTCTCCTCATCCTCACCTACCCACAGAACAAAGAGACTGCAGCATGGCAAACCCTGTACTAGAAATGCTGAGAGGCTGTGCCAGCAAGGCCTGGAGTGGGCTGAGGCCAGGCAGATGGAACTGCCCCACCTGCCTGGCCAGCAGGACAACAGGCAGTCACGCTGGCTTCAGCCTGCACACCTTCCTTCCTTCTACGGCAGCGAGAGCATGGGCTCTCAGCAAAACACCCCTTCTGCACCACCTGGGTTTGGACAGTCCTGGGCAGATCTCAGGGGCACACACACAGCCAGTCAAAACCCACCACGCTGGCAGCATTGCTGCCTTCTTCCAGCAGCACCTTCCAAAGGAGGCTCACATCTTACACCCACCTTACTAGCTCACAAGCACGTGACACGTGTTTCCAAGTTTGCATAGCCCAGCTCCTCCTCACCATCAGCACGGCCACGCCAGGCACAGGGACACTGAAGCATGGTGGGTACATTTGGGAAGAGGGGACAGTCACTGCTCCAAGACTCTGCAGCCCAAGCAGCCACACAGTGCAGGGGCTGCTGCTTCTGAAGGAAATACAAGGAGGTGGAGGCTCTGCAGAGTGCAAAGTCTGGGCTGGCTTTGGCTTGGACAAGCCTGACCCAAGGCAGCAGGCTGCTGCCCAGCACACCTCATCTAAGCAGCTTCTCTGAAACACTTGGAGCTCGGGCCACAGCACACGTCAAGGTACATCTGGGGTGGCCCTGCAGCACCAGAGCGTGTGAATCCAGCCTGTCCCTCCCATGCACCCTCACCAGAGCAAGCCCCTTTTCCACCAACAAATAAAGGAACTCCCACTGCCAAAAATTCCTACCATCTGCTTCCCATATTTCTCTATAATGGAAAAATAGATTCTCTCCTATTTTTAAAACTGAATTAGTTTGCAGTCTTAACTTCTCTGCTTTTTAATCAACATCTTTACCTCAATATGTAGATGCCAGTAAGAAAACAGGCTTTAGATACAGAGAAAATCTGTCTTGGGAAACGACGACAGACTCCAGGACCAGTGGGAGGTAAATCCCACTGAGATGGGAATCTCAGCTTCCCAATTTTGCCATTTAAAGAAAATGACAATTTTCCATCTAAAAAAAAAAATTAAAAAATAAAAAAGGCTGGGATCTGGGATACATTAAGAAAAAAAGCCTAACAAACTGGTAATTTTTATAGAACTGGATTAGGAAGCAACTACAGAGACAAAGTTGAGCCAGTAAGAGCCTTTTGTAGGCAGGAGGGGCCCAGTGGAAGGGACAAATAATAAGGAGGTGGAAGGGACAAATAATATGGTGAAAAGTACTTGAGGCAGCACCTCTTCAGTCTGGACTAATTGACCCCAACAGAACATCACCTCTGACCAGGTCTTCAACCAGGTTTCTCCAAGTCAAATCCAGTGACACACTAATAAGCTTCCATATCTGTTTTAATTAACAAGAGCTGAGGACACTCAACAGTTCTCAGGACAGACATTAACAGCAGAGATCTTAAGATGGGAAGCGACAAAGAGAAGTGGCTGATTTTCTGTTTGTGGTTAATAAAGCAGGTCTTTGTATTTACGGAAAAAATGTGTTTCTTTTGAGAATGAACATAAAATAGCTTTTTTTACTGCAAAAGAAAAATCTATTAAAAAATCATTTCTTTTGACATTTTTCATAGGAAATGCCACTTAATACCAGTTCTATTTCTACGTAATTACACAGATGCAAGAACATGCACCACATCCAATGTATTTGGTTAATTAAAATAAAAAGGGCAGAGAAACACTAAGTTGTCTCCTCCTGCAAATTCCATATTTGTGCATGAATTTGTGTACTACAAGGAAAGGGACTGAATAAGTCACAGTCTAACACGTTTTTGTTGTTGTTGTTAGTTAAACTGCTTTATTTCTGAAGTGCATGCTTTTAAGTTAACACATCATCATGTGGCTGAGTTTCTAAAAACTGTCCATGAAATGTCTGGAATTAATATTGTATATATGCATAGAGTATTAGCCAGTACTCACAGCACTAGAAAAGTCAGGGTGTTAAAAGAACAGCTAAACAGAGAAGAGTACTGTAGCAGCTTTGAAAGTGAGCCTGAACTTTTTACAGGTCTTGTGAGATCCAGGGGTTCAGGCACAAAACAGCAACTGTAGAATTGAGCCTCTCCGAGTCCCTTCGTAAGATCCGTGCACACACTGCATAAAGAGTTAATTTAGAGTGTTTTGCTTCACTCCTACTAGTGCAAAAAGGCAAGGACAGATAAAGCTCTTCCTCCAGATTGCTTATCAACATCTCCATAAATAGGGCTCCCATTCAGATGTGAGAGTGGGAAGGTTTGTGCAGGGATCTCGGAGATGGCAAACCTCCAACGCTTTGAACCGCCTGGGTCATACCCCACATTCCCTGTCTGCTCCTCCCCAAACAAAGGGCAGCTCTTGTGCTCTCTGGCTAGCGTGGGGCCACAGCCCAGCCATCAGATGTGTGTAGGTGGCTATCTGCACACACAGAGCCCCACTGAAGTTACAGGCACAGAGGTCCACCTACGCAGATCTGCCCGCGGGATCGGGAGTTGGGCTGGAGCCCACAGTAAGGGCTGGCCTACGTGTGGGTTTGGATGGTCTGGTTTCTTTTATAAACTAGGGTTTCTATAATTCAGCAAAAATTCACAGCAGATAGGCTGTGCTGATGTCAAAAGGGATTCACATTACTGCCTTTCACCTCTGTTCAGAACACCTTGCAACCAATAGAGTAGCACAGCTATTGCAGATGAAGCCACCGCCCGATTTCTATTCCAAAGTAGCTCCCCACAAAAAGGCACTTCTAGAAGCAAAGTATGTTTGTTCCAGAGGAACTATGCTGCTAGTAACATGGGCAATCTATTGCATGATAGCAAAATTACAGCAGGATAGCCATTCTAGAAGAACTTATATGGTTATACAACCCCATATACAACTCAGTAGACTAAGCCATAAGGAATATGGGATAGATCTGAATGCCAACTAAAAAGCAGTGGGAGTCTTCCCAATGACTTCAGTGGGCTTTGGCTGAGGCACTGAATGAAGGAAATTGCTTAATTCTTGTGTATTTTTAAAAAGGATTCTAAAAAAAAAAAAAATTAAATCCTGTCAAACTGAGCTGGAAGCCTGCAGGCACTCAGACACATGAGCAACCCCACCAAGCCCAGAGGGACCCCTGTGCATTTGTACAACTGTGTTCCTGGTGTGTGAAGGCTGCAGCTATACATCAAGAACAGGGCAAATTATTAACCCTCAGCCTTCTCACTGAGAGGCAGTCCAAGAGGAGGTTTCAGAGCATTTCCAATGATGATATACACCTTCCTTTAATCTACCCTCCTCTTTAACTTGAGCAATATGAAATTTGGTAGTGAGCAATATGAATTAGCAGTGTGAATTAAGGGGATCAAGGTGATAAGCACTGCAATCAATTCCTTAAAAAAAAAAAAAATTTGCTCTGTACAATGTTTTGTCTTTCCTGAGGTCCTGAGGGATTTATTTTGTGGTTGTTTAAGCTTAAGCATCAGTGTTTTTTGTTTTGGTTTTTTTTTTTTTTTTTTTTCTGTCACCAGTAGTAAAGACATACAGCTGGATTTTTTTTTTTTGTTTTGTTTTTTTTTTAAAGGATAAAAATCTTTCCATCTAAAAATTCTAACCAGATGTGAATTTCAGACTTCCAAATTTGGGAATGTTCAGATCAAGAGCTGTTCTTTCAGTCTTTTAGCCATAACCATCAGTGTAAACATAAAAGTTTTTAATTATTCTACCCTCAAACCATCAACAGACTCAACCTATATTTGGCCAAAACTAAGTGCAGGTCCCAAAAATCTCAGCAGATGTTTACAGGAACCAGACGTCAATGACAAAATATTAGATCACACAAGTTTTGCACAATTCTTCTCATTTGGTTATTGGAAGTTTAGCAAAATTTTTTTTTTTTACAAATCTCATGTATGGCAATTACCTAGATGAGTTAAGAATGAGTTTCAAAATCAGTATGTGTGCCTTCCCTCAATTTGGAAGTTTCTAGGGAGGGGGAGTATGTTCCTTTCTCTGTCTCCAGCTGGGCTCTCTTAGTTGCAAATCCTGACCTTCTGAGATGTTGCAGAGATGAGCAATCCCTTCCTGAACCATCAGTTCCATCTGCACTATGCAAGCCCCAAAATAAAAGAAAAAAATTGGGAAAAAAAAATAGTCTTTGTATTATGGCTCTAGGTTTCTACTACTTAACTTTAATATTTTCAATTCAATAACTTTAATATTTTAATAGCTCATTTAATAAATCACTATGTGGATGTTATTTAAATAATTCTTAACCCTTCTGGCTATGGAATTAGATTTTAACCCAATGCTTCCTGATCTGGTAGCACCTTTAAGGCAGTGATCAAGTTCTCTTTCCCTTCCATTTATCAGTCTACCCTTCCACTCACTTTTAGACATCAATTCATCCCCTTCAGTCTTTCACAGAATTTGCTCCTTCTTTGTGGAAACTAAATTACCCACGTTTCTAACACCACAGAGATGATCATCAGTCCCTCAGAGCTAGTAGCTTGAGCCTGCTTTCTGTGGAACAGGATGTTTGAGGATTGCTGTGTGCCACACGGGCTGCAGCACGATTAAAACCTCTCAGCACTACAACTATCTGCAGGACTGGACAGAAAATCCACTTCAGACTAACTCTTTAGGGAGTATACAATAATCTCCAGTTTTAAAAAACAGCTACTGAAAAGAAAAAGCATATACTGGAAGAGCATTGAGATACCTACATTAAGTATTGCATTTAAGGTAGCATGTGACAGTAGCATACACAAAATACATTTTGATCCCAAATTTATAGGCTGGAATTTATGTCAGTGGCAATTAGTAATGGAAACTCCCATTGGTTCTAACCAGAACGGATTAAGTCCTGATGCTGACATTGCAACACCCACAAAAATCCTGGATCTGTAGATGGAAAGAAACAAAAGTACATAAATTCCTGAGATACGATCCTGAAACTCATTCCCTCATAAACAATCTCACTGAGAAAATCCAACCCAGGTGAAAGTTCTGAATCACATCCTTCTGAAATCAGTGGTAAAGAGCCCAAGATGATGAAAATGCCTGGAGGGATCTATTGAACTCAGGGGCCTACTCTGATATGGGGGGGGAAGGAGGGGGAGGAAAAAAAAAGTGTCTCACGTGATTTACAAGAAGAACTTAAGCAGCAAATGGAATTTCTAGGCACTGTAATCCAGCCACCCTGCAAACAGCACCAGAGTTGAGACCCCAGAAAAGGACATTTTCTTGGCAACAATAAATTGCTGCTCTTACAAAAGCCAGGTTAGCTGTCAGACCTTGGGGTTCATTAAAGCAGCTTCCAATGCTGACCCAAGCCTGCCTCTCAGCATAACCATGAAACATTTGATGCCAGGATGACTGCAAAGACTGAAGCTCTCTTTGAAGACAGGCAAGTAGACAAATTGGAACGCTCACTGCTTGTTTGGTTTGGGGTTTGTTGTTGTTTTAAGTTGTAGTACCTCTGCTTAAAAAAAAAAACCAACATCACTGAAATGTTCTAGGCATGACTAACAGGGGTGATTACACTGCTGTATGGAGGTGTCTGCTTGGTGACTCTGTGCTGCCTCTGTGTGACTGTTCTGAGTCCACCTGGAGGTCCAGAAGTTTCTTTCCAAGTCAGCTCCATCCAAGAGCCAAGTGTCAGAACAAGTTTGTTTGTCTCCATCTCCTGCAACCCAACTGGTAACACTTCCTCACTATAAGGATGATTCTTTGCTTCACCTCCTGCATCTTTTAATGATAAGACAGGTTCTACAGGCCAGATGTGGACATCCTTCACACCAGTAAATACAGCTTTCTCCTGCTGACAGCTTGGGTGAATGTTAATGGCTAGGTGTAAGCAGGAACAGCACTGCAGTTTGGGTTCAGTGAGCAGTACCAGTCATGATGCTCTGAGGAGAGGGGATGGTAAGGAAGCTATTGCCATGCTTACCATCAAGTACATGCTTAAATCTGCTGTTGAACAAGTGCCCAAAGCACCAGGCTAGAACAAAACAGGATGGTGTTCCTATCTTTGGATGGCAGCTGCCAAGTAAGCTGTTCCATTTTCACCATTGCTCCCCTCTGCCTCCGTTTCCCCATTACCAAACCAGAGGAAACGACACCGATGTGCTTTTGTAAAGCCTTGGGAAGAGTGGCTGAGACATGGAACAAAAGCTGGGGCTCGCTCCACCAAGGACCCAAGGCCTGACTACTGCCCACTATGGGGCTTAAGGCAAGGAGTTTACTCCTTCTGGGGAAGGAACCCAGCCCCAGCAGAGCAGCACCTAGCATGAACTGGACACGTTACAGATCTGCAGCAGAAGAGCCAGTGATCCTGCCAGGGACACTGCATGTCACAAGATGTGATCCGAGTTGCTCCTCACACCTCCCCCCTCATTTTTAGAAGGGCTGGACGTACACTGCAGACACCTGCAGACCCACCAATGCCCATCAGGTCTGACTACCACAGCTATGCCAGCAGAAGTGTGTCCTGCAGACCCAGCAGCACCAGTAAAACAGCACTTGTGCTGCAAAGATCTGTTTTGCTAGCGGACAGTGGTGATTTTTACAGCACGAACGCTCTGCTACACAGCCACATTTATCCCCAGGCTGCTCTGTCAATACGCTCTGGCTGCTATTCTGGTCCGTGTAAAGCACTGATACAGCTTCAAAAAGATCTCTCTTCCTTTCTCTGGCCAGTACTCCCACACTTTCAGGAAGCTGTCTGAGCCTCTCGACCTCTCATTTTCTAATCTGCTATTCCTATACACACACACACACAGAGAGCAACTCTGCTTCAGACCACAGATGGCCAAAAATCCACAACTGCAAGGTCGTGGGAGTCAGGAGGGGCACACAAAAACATGCAGCACTGCTACATGAGATGTAAGTGGCAAGTGAGCACCAGTTCCAAGAAGTGCAGACCGAGGTGCATTTGTACTCACCACAAAGTGGCTACAAGTGCAAGCAAAATTCCTCAGGGGTCCCCCAGGGAAAGAAAACCCTTCCAGGAACCTATTCCCCTGCCCTTTCTCAAGGCATTTAAGAACCTGCAGTTCTTCACAGGGTTGCACCACAGGCAGGGGAAGGTGCTCAAAGGGAGCTCCCTCCCCAGCACTTCACTTTTTTGTGAGGTTTCCCAGTAAAGCTCAAATTGGCACTAATCTCCAAAGGAAACCTCATCTCAGCAGTAAAACATGCAGGAATAATCTGAGAGTAATGGGAGAGGAGAGAAAGAAGTGACCTACAAGGAATTGGAGATTATTATTTACAGGGCTGAAAATACCCTCCCACACACATACACCTTTTCCTTGCCTGCTGTACTGGTCCCAAGTAAGAACTGCAAAAGAACATTGCATCTCATTCCCAGATGGATCCAACAAAAATGGCACTCAGAAATTTCAGTAAACTCAGTGAGAGGCAGCTCCAGAATCCTCTGTCCAGCTGCTCCAACAACCTAAGAGGGACAGGGATTCTTTAGGCACAGCAGCTGTGGTTCAGAAGGTGCCTGTTCTCAGACAAGGTGGCACAGACTGCCCAAATTCAGCCACAGGAGCCCCCTGGCTGCCAGGTCACAGCCACCAACCCTTAACCAAGCCCATGCCACGAGTGACACAGCACCACTGGCAGGACTCCCCTCAGAGGAGCAAGGAGGGGGATGCACAGCCACTCAGCAGCACCAGCATGGAAGCCACATGTCTAAGTCAAGGATTTTCCATTCTCAGGTAATTTGTTTCCACCCAAAACCCCATAAAAGTCTCACTTTCAGATATTCAGGAGTTCTCGCTGGTAATTACAACGTTCCAAGAGCTAATGGTTATCTACTCAGAAGGAAGTGTTCTAGCTAAAGCTTTTTTCCTTTATTAAATTAAACAAAACCAAACCATTCAGCACCAGGCCTCTTCACTGTCTGCTATCCAATCAGTCTACACTGAACAGGTCTACAGTACTGCTAGGCTACCTTGGCACTGAGGCACCTCTGTGTGGTGCAAAGCATTTGGCAAGGGGGGAGAGAAGAAAAAGAAAACCACATCTCCAAGATGGGACAAAAAAAAAAAAAAAAAGAAAGACAAGTACTTTAAATAAATCTGAAAGGGATTTAATAACAAATGGAGATTTTTTTCCAATGATAGCACATACAAGAACTGATAATAAAATAGCCAGGTGAATGGAAGACAGGTGGATACCAGTCAACCAAACTAAGGAAGTAGCTCCTGCATCCATTTCACACTTGTCAGTGAGGTTCTGGAGATTTTGCAGGGGGTGGGGGGAATACAAACAGTATCTGAGCCCAGTTAGTCTCCCAACTTGGAGGCAACATTGCAACTCAGGAGGAAAAGATGCTTCCATACAATCCACTGAGACAGGGCAGCAGAAAGCAGCATTGTCTCACAGCCAGCGAGTGTCCCTGCCTCCTTTCTCTCCCATCAATAGAACACACACACACAAAAGAAGATGACTCATGTACTCAAGGTCAGCCTTAACATCTGTTGAGCCTCAAGTTGCAAAGTCTTGAGCTGGTGCAGGAGAGGAGACAGGTAATCAGACAGCAAAGTCACCTCGCTGTTGCTTCTCTGCAGCTCCACATCAGTGCTATTCACTGTTTGGGAGTGAGAATGGTCAGTGAGTCTCCTCCCTCACCAGCCAGGCTGCTGTCAGACAGAGACACCACGCAGGCTCAAGAGATACAACACCTGCACAGTTTCAGGTGGGCACCAGTGTTAACCTGAGACTGGATGTGGGATGTGGACAGGTAGCTGGGTGAGTCAAGAACATAAAAAACCCAGAGGGTTTGTCACCTGCCCGCCATGCAGATGCCACAGGGAAGATGTAAAACTGGTTAAAGAGATGCAATGGACACCACTCACGGCTTCACAGCAGCCTTAAAGAAAAAAAGTGCTATTCTGTACCATCATTTCCTATTTTTGTTGCTGTTGGTGCCATCATCTGCTAAACAGAGAGCATTATTAGAAGACAGGCTACCTGTATTCTGAGAGAAGGGTGTTGTTTCAGTCAACTTTGTCAAGCTGAGTCAGGAAAAGACAAATGAAGAACAGAGTTCTGAAATGCTGAATCATTCTGCTTTGTACAAGAATACCTCAAAATAAAAAATAGTAGCAATAAAAAAGAGAGAGAACCTGAGCTTGCTGTTAACAAATCTCTAGGAATCTGACCAGACTTCTAAGAGTTAGTTTGTTGGTTTTAAACCAAAGAGATTCTTTTTCCCTCATATTTGAACTTCCAAAAACTGAAATAAAAGTAGTGATGTTACCTGTGTGGCAAAATCTGTCTCTTGACTTGCTTTCATTGTGGTGAGTGCCACTTACTTCTGAGTTTTCCTTTATCAGTTATCTCTTGCTCAGTTATCCCTATAGCTTTCAGACAAATCCTCTTGTACTCAGTGAGGCATAGAGAACAGGTCCAATGAAGCATGATTGTCTTATACCTCTGGTAAATACTTGGGTCTTGAAGAGTGATTATTTTCATCCTTTAGCTGTAAAAGTTTAGATTTTCAAGTACTTTTGGAGGAAGGAGGAGAAACTCTCGAGTCTTCACCATGATGATCATCTAACCTGCTACCAGTGGGAAGGAACCAGTTCACTAAAGTCTACCCAAATCACCAACACTGGGGTGATACCAAACTGATAGCTTCACAGTTCTACACTGTGCAGGTTTTTAATATTAATTTTCATTACATTTTAAGTTCATTACCCTAGCCATGGTTCAGGTCCCCTTTTATGCATCAAGCAACACAGTCGCATCTTTAGTTCTTCAGAAAAGAGTTCAAAACAGTTGTTTGGTTTTGGTTTTGTTTATTTTTTTTTAAAAAAAAGCTAACTAGCCAAAAATCATACCCCAGCACTGTTAAATTGCAGGTCCTATGGCAAATAATCCTGCAATATAAATATCCCAGCACGCGGTGAGTGAGGGCAAGATCATTATTAATTATTTGTATTACAGAGCAGGTTTTTTACAACAGAGAGCTGCATTACAAAAGAGTTTCCACTCGTGATCAGACTCCATTTGGCTAGGCATTAACACTTTATGGAGGGGCAATCACATTCAATGACTTCAAGGTCACAGAGAACACGGTGGCAGAGCAGACACCGAGCTAAAACGTCCTGTATTTCCATACAGTACCTTTAACCTTTATCATCCCTCTCCAGGATAACTGGTGCATTTTTATAACTGTATTGCAAGGCCAGCATGGAAGACACAAGAAAAATAAAACAAGACCTATGAGCTAGCCTGGTTTTCTATAGAAAGGATTCCACAACTACCTTTCACGCTGGCACAGGAATACACCAAGTTCCCAGGAAAGCTGTGGTGAGCATGGCTCATAAAGAGCTAGCATTTATGGGCTGAAGGTATCATTTCCATGTATGCATGCTTCGAGGACATAATTTTAATAGATAATTGAAACTCTGAAATGATCTCTAGATTAGGCACATGGGATGAACTTCCTCCCCTGACCCAGAGAGGCTTCACGCTTTGCTGCACGGCTAAGCAGGTCCAGACCGTCTGTCAGCATCCCCAGCACTGAGCAGCACGAATTTGGAGTGAAAGGGGTGGGTATGGGGGGTGGCATTCACTGTTCCTAGTCCATCTCAGAAGGCTCAATACAGGCAAGTCCCTCCTCCTGTTAAGGCAGTGTTCTCCTACGACCCAGCCCCGGTGTGTTCAGAGACACAGAGCCCCAGCACGGCTGGAAGCCCACAGAGGCAACAGCTCTGCCTTCACACTAGAAGAGCAAAACCATGCTGCTTCAGGCCCTTGGTGTGTGCTGGCACAACAAAAGGAGAGATGGCTCTCCACACAAGAGCCCCCGTGTTTTCCTGAACCAGTGACCACTTTTCCTATAGCTACTCTACCTAGCCTAAAGGGACAGTTCTTGTAAAGCGAGTAGGCGTGAGTCCTTAAAAGCTTTGGTTCTGATGTCAGGCAACGTGGATCTGGCCAAAGCTTCCTTCTGAGTTTCATCAGCGCTTTAATCCCAGATCAACTGGCACTGCCACCGAAAAAAAACGTGCCCTGCCCTCCTCATGTTCCCAGCTGCTCGTTCCCACCTCCACACGGTGCCGTGTCTTGTGCTAGCACAAGCTGTCCATTTTAATCCAGATCTGCTGCTCTGTCAAGCACACATCCGCCCAAACATTTGTGCCAGCCTATAGGAGGAGGAAGGGGAAGGGTGGGACAAGATCTTTCAGGGTGCTACCACCTTATCTTGAATTAAGAGTCTCACCATGCTACTTCAGCAAAATGGTGCACTTGTCGAATGCCTTTAAAAACCTGTGGAGAAGTCACCAGCTTCACATCAGCCCAAAGGTAGACATGGGCAAATACTCCTTCACACAGACTGCCAGAGGCAGGGAAGAATGGCAGGACAGTATCATTCAGTCACATCGTAGAAGGATTCAGGAACAGGCAGGCTCAAGCTAAGATGAAGACCCTGGACCCCTACTCAAGTCACAATTTTCACTTGCCTCACCATAATTTGAACAGGACTCTTCTTCATACCATGCTTGAAGAGCCTCTCCTCTTATGATGCCAAATCCCACCGTACTTCAAAAGAAAAGAGGTCGCAGCATAGCCTGACAATGTAGTCCACAACCTCCTACATGTGCCACACAGCAACAAGTAGGGCAGAGCTTATGGAGAATTCTCTTTACCATGTGAAAAGAGAAATGACAGAGCTCACAACTCAGAGGCAAAACAGGAGGTGGCTAGACACCAGTGGGAACAACAAACCTCTCGGCACAAATGACTCGTGCCTGGAAGAATGCTTGGCTTCTTAACCAGCCCAGAGCCAAACTGGCACAGGACAGCAGGGAGACCTGGGACAGAGAAGTGGAGGGAAGGAAGTTAATGACCTGGGCAGAGGAGCAGCCTGCTACTTCTGCACACTGGAATCTGTGTGCTGCCTTTTCTTTTCAGGCAGGTGCTGTGCAAGCCAGCAGCAATGGCAAATCAGATAGGCTAAAATTATCCTCTCCTATGACACACTGTTAAGGAATCAAAGTTAAAGTACTTTCCATTAATGGTCTAAATCACTCGAAGTTTACCATTGTACTGCCATATGGATTCTCAAACCCTCACCTTTTTTTTCACTGGAAGGACAAGATCAGATAGAATACTGCTGCTTTCTAAAACCAGGCATATAATTTAGCTCCTATTTCAAGTGACTCGAAGAACAAACGGACTTTGCAATCTCCAAGGACTGTGTTTTCCCTGTAGCCTTGTCACCACCACTTTTAAGGACTGCAGCTTCAAACATGTAAAATCAAGGTAAAACTTGAAGTACAAACCTGAAAGAAAAGACATCACGGTGCCTGCGCATGAACGAAGAGGCTTCCCCTCTGGAAATGGGAGAAAGGGGCAGACCAAGTACCAGAAAAGGCAGGCAGGAGAAAATTTAGCCCTGCTTCACCTGCCTAAAATGAGGGCTGCATCCAAGAGTGCATTAACTGTCCATTTACCCAAAAAGGGCATTCCAGTACCCACTGGTACCACCACCTCCACTACCATGAGCTCCACACCCAACACCTGAGTGGGAAATTCAGGAGTTAAGTAGCCCAGTGTGAACACTCAGGATAATAGTAAGTAAGAAAATAAAGATGATCTACAAAACCTGGGCAAATAATGCAGTCCTTGGTCACAGGATCATGTCACTGCTGTGCCTGCACACTGGGCTGGGAAAGCTCATGTCCAGACTACAAGTGGTACACAGACATACTTTGACTCACTTATGTATGGAAGGGTAAAAATAACTTCCCTGTGTTTAACACTGGGAAAACAGAATTCTTTCAGCTATCAGCATCTTTTGGGAATTTCTGGTTCTGTTTTACTGTGTTCATAGTGGGTATAATGTCTTCAGATGTGCAGGCTCTATAGCCAGCAGTTTGGAACAGCAAAGGAAGAGCCTGCCCCCAGAGGGACTGTCCAAGCTGGTGCAGTGGGACCTCACAAAACAGTTAAAGGTGAGCAGGTTGTGCAGGACAGGCATCACAGCTAACTTCAGCCTAAAGACAGGCAAGTATGTATCACATGAGAGCAAGCTGCTATGGTACCTGCCTGCTGCAGGACATCATTCTACATGTGGGGCTCGGTAAAGGACACACAAGCATTGGCAGGTTTGGGGGTTTATTCCTTTTAGCCAGCTCACCTTTCTAGTTGTAATTGCCCACTAACTGCATTAGCACAGCATAACCATGGTTTCTGCAATAGCTCAACTTGAAATGAAGGAAAACATGTGGTGCACACAGGGTCCCACAAGAAGGTCCCATCTGTTGGCTTATTCATTTCTTAATCGTTATGTGTAGAAAAATGAAGTCCAGGCACTCCACAAAGAACACTTACTGCTCAATTTTCTCAACTATTAGGAACTTGAAAAGAAGAGTGAGGGATTGAAAGCCAAAGAGATTAAACTATCAAATCAAGAAAGTCACTCCAAAGCAGGTTTCAGGCATGTTGATGGAATAAATTAATGGAAGTGTTGGAATTGTCCCTGTATTGTATAACACTTGTTCATCAGCCACAGAGTCATGCAGTTGTGTTTGTGCCATCCAAAACCACTCATCCTCATCTTGCAAGGAACTGTGTTCACTTGTCTGTTATCAGCCATCAGAAGAGGTGCGGCTGACACAGCATGTAGCATTTGAATTATCTAAGAACCTAATTATTTTTCCTGACAGATCTTGGGAAAAACCTAAAGAAAAAAAATAGGTCAGGCCACTTTATGCCAATAAATGGCGTCACAGCCCAACAGGAGAGTCAAGGACAGGAAAACCCCCAAGAATTTTCTGGAACAAAATTCACTGAGAAGTTACTTCATTACCTGAAGAACATTTACCTCATGAGTTTCAGATGGTCAGGTTACCTCTGCTGAGGAAACATCACAAGATCAAGAAACAGAGCAGAAGGTCTGATTCACATGTGGTTCTCTCAACTGTTATTTTTCCACTTGCCATCTGTAGAGAGTGCAGCACCAAAGTATGAAAGCCCTAAATGAAAATGGAAAAAAACCCCAGTTGTTCTGGTCATCTCAAAGGTCTGTCTAAGCTAGTACCACATCTGAACAGACACCGAGCAGGAAATGGTCAGCGTGAGAGCACAAGGAATAAACTCTCCCTTGCACACTCCCTCAGCAACCCACAGGTTAGGGGCTCTCTGAGCCAAGGACAGGAGCTACACCTTTGCAAATAATGGTCCTGAACAGATCTCTCTAGTAGGAACTGCCCTTTGAAATCAATTGCTGTTTGGCCCTGGCAGTAAGTGCAGTAACCTCACTGTACGGTGTGTGAAAACATACTTCCCTCTCTTTAAAACAGCCAGATGCTTCCATCTCATCCTCCTCACTCCCACAAGATGAGAAACAACCCTTCCCACTTCAGCTTCTCCTGGCCTCTGCCTCTCATGACCTTCTAAAGCAAATTTTTATGATTTCCACAGGAGTCTGCAACGGGCCCAGCTGCTTGCAGTTTGCTGCCACAGCAAACTCCTCCCCCTCACTTCTTAATTCCTCCACTCTCAATCCTACCCTATTTCTCTGGCTCCCGTTTTCCTTCCTCCACTAACCTCCAGTCCCACAGCTTAGAGTAGGTGTGTAAAAATACAGATACCAGATCTCTGTTTGGTTCAAACAGCTCCCTATCTACATAGGCATGGAGAGCCACCCCACGTCAGAGCTCGCATCTTGCAGCAGTGCTGAATATCTTTAAATTTCTGCATGTCTGGCTGTGAAGGTGAAAGGGCTGAGAGCAGCACACTCTAGGAGCTCTGGTGGAAATCAAGACAGAAGCTCCAACCCTGAAGTGCAGGACTGCTCACCTGAACTCAGCACCACCAGGAAGTGCCTAGATAAATCTGCAGGTGACCAGTTTGTTGGAGCTTCCAAGACTATGATAAAAAGTTTTCTCAGAAAACCCAAAGGGACAAATTGTGAACAAAGAATGTCAAGTGTATGTAATTGGTTTGTTTCAAGAAGAGATACCAACAAAGCCATTCAGCTTCGTGAGCAAGTAATTTGAACAAAAGGCAAGAAAAAAATTGCTGACCAGTCAAAACTGTTCAGGCTGGCTCTGCTTCTCAGGTGTTACGTGGAAAGCAACCCAGAAGTGGGACTTTCCCCATCTCAAGAGTTATCATTCTAACCACCTTTACTAATTAATTCTCTTTATTCATTTTGGGGTTTGTTGCCTTTTTTTCTCTCTAGAAGATGAAAATGTAAATACACATGTGCTCACTATAATGCTTAAATTTAAACATGCTCTAAACCCAAGCCCTGCTCCAGGCCTGCTGCCCAGTGTACTCTGTATGCAAACCTTTGTCACCATCCCCACGTCCTCCATCCACAGCTTTCCCACTTTCCTCTTTGCTGTGAACCTGCTGACAATCTAAGTCCACCTATGTTTGGTCTTTTCATTGAGGTTAAGAAAGCGACAGAACTTCAGCTGCTGTTTGGGGGAGGGTTTTTTTCAAAGACAAAGCCACTCCAGTCCCCATCTGCCTCACAGGGAACTGGCTGTGACAACAAGCACTGAGCCAGCAGAGGCTTTTGAGCATCTTTAGAAAGCCTACAGACACCTCTGCTACAGGACACGAGCTGAAATTTGTTTTTTTCCAGAGCCTTTTCCTTCCAAGAACACTAGAAAGGTTTTGGTTTCGTTTTGAACCAGGAGGCTTGTTCTGCATCTACAGTGTCCTTCCCTGTTTGCAGAGCCAAACCTTCAAGCTGAACTGGAGAAAGACCCCTCAAGTCAGCTGATTTTCCACTGCTTCAGCCCTCCATGGCTAAAGACAGGTCTCACAACTAAAGCATTAAATGAACACTCAGTATAGAGGATAACATGCAGAAGACAGATTTTGACTAGCCCTGTACTCCAAGATCCACCAAGGCACTATGTCTAAATATGTATAATTTTTCTAAGCTACCTCTTTTAAAAAAGATTTTTTTTAAATTTTATTACTAAAAAAACACCTTAAGAAACGTGAAACTAAAGTGTAGTGAGATCCAGTCATAACTAATAGCAGAAAATAATTTTAATGGTAAATCTCAAGTACAAAACTTTGTGCTAAAGCATAATAGAAAGTCTTACCACTCAAATGAGGGGGACCTACTATTATGTATCTACAGCCCAAGTCTGTCAAAGAGCCAAGCCAGCTTTTGGCAAAGATATTGAGAATATCTTCTTCTTTCAGTGTAGTCCATTAGTTCATTACAATCACTAGTTTACCCAAAGTCAGAAAAAGTTTTGGAATGGCAGAAAAAAAGGAAGCTTGTTTGCTTCCTCCAGTCAACAAAAATGAACAGTGAGGGAGCAAAATCTACTGGGAATAGATCAACACGACAAGAAACAATCCGTGCAGTTAAAAAAAAGTCACTAATTTTACCTCAAAACGTACCAGATACTTCCTCTTCATGGATAATTATCAAAACTTTTTTTAAGAACTACTTGTAGTTCTCAGAGCTCTGTTGAGGGAGACTGCACTTGGAACTGCATGTAACTCTCATGCCCATGGCTGCAAGCTCTGCCTGGGACACCATTTGGCACCTACATGAAAAAGAGTTAATGCTTCGGGAGCACAATTCACAGGGGTGACAACTGGAACTGGGAGACCCTTGGAAAAACACAGGTCAGCCCACATTTGGCTCCTAGAAGCAAAGTCTCTTCCCCACAACCAGAACTTGCCTTTTACAAATGCTGATCTACAATTCCTCTTCCATGTGTTCCCTGAAGATTTTCCCCTCTTTCATTGGAATCTGGGTAATTAAATCAACTAAGCCAATCTCCTGCTAGTCCTAGCAATCCAGACTTCACAAATCTCTCTGAGCCACAGATAAAAATTCTTCCTTAGCTCTCTTCCCACTTACAATTAACTAGTGTTCTTGAAATCAAGGCTGCTGGGGCTGAGACTTTGGAAACTAAGGAGGAGACTAATAAGCACTTGAGAGCAGCCTTCCAGGGTGCAAAATTTTACACTGAAGCATCTGAATGCTTACACCTCATCAGAGCAAGTCTATCTTGCCTGGGATCTTGTCCTCAAAAGACAAGAGGTCTCTGTTTCATGAAAGGCTTAATCAAAAAAACAATTTTCCCCCTGTTTAATTATTGGGATTTCCCCCCTTCCTCCTCCCTACAGGTTGTTAGCCTTAGTATCTTCCCCAAATTCCTTGAGCCTCTTCTATAAATCCATTTGTACTTTTCCCTCCACAGCATCCTGCAGCAGTGAGTTCCATAATTTAACACAGATGGAAGAAGTACTTGTAAGACAGTCTTGCTGGCTGGTAATTTCATTGCCTGCTCTGGTTTTGCACTATCAGAAATAAGTTCTCCCCATCCTACACTACGGTGCAATTTTATAGATTTCTATTACACCTCCCTCAGCAGTCTCCTTTCCAAGCCAGAGTCCCAGCCAACGTAGCTTCTCTTCCTATGGAAATTTCCCCAGGCAACTTCACTGCTCATTTCTGTGAATTTTTTGGTACCACTAAAACCTTCCTAGTAGTCAGGAAAACAGGCTGCAGTCAGAACCCATGTACAGCATGGATTCAAATGGCCATATACAGATAATTTCTGATTTACTCCCTGCTTCTTTCCCACTACAGTTTTATTTGCCTCTTTGACCCCAAACTGAAAACTGAGCTCAGTTTTCTCTTTTATTCACCAATTGAATAATTTCCCAAAATACAATCCCAGCTGCCAGAGCAGTTCTGGGAGGTCTATCAGCAAATAGGACCAAAAAGCTCAAGGAGACCTAACTGTTTCTGTTAAGCAAAAGATTCATGAAAGAACCTCACTTGAACCTACTAAGAGGAGGGGAAAAAAACTCCTTGTTCTTTCTGGCCACTTCTCCAAGCCTGCAGAACTCAGCCACTGCCCGTCACCGTGGTTCAGCTGGCTGTGCTAATTGGCTGTGCAAACACTATTAATTCACTCTCTTCTTACTCTGAGGTTTAAAAGAAGTTGTAATTTGTCCCAGTTGGGAGGTAATAAAAGCCAGCCCACGGTCAGTCATGGATGGCTCTGATGACTCAGGCAGTGTGAGGTAGCTTGCTAAGACAGTATCTCCAATAGTTTTGAGCCCCGTGTTTACTGTGCAATGTGTGATACACATCTGAGGCCACATGCCATGGAACATTTTACAGCCCACAACCTTCTTCCCCTGGAAGCTGCTCCCAGAGTCTTCCCCACGTCCTCTTCCAGAGAACCCATTTGCTCATGCCATTTGATGGTGACACAAATGCTCAGACTGCCAACTGAGAAGTACCTTTTATACCCATCACCACTCCCGTTCCTGCAACCTGGTGCCCTTCCTGGCACCCTGGGACTTGGCAGGAACAAACAACATCCTCATCCCTCTGTGAAAATAATTCAACCCTTCAATTTCCTCACTTCCAGGGAGACGGCAAGTCCATCACTCCACAACCACAGCAAAGCCCCAGCTGGGCACCTGGCAACTACGTGTGCCTACACCATGGCACTCGACCCAGCACAGCAGTGCTCTGGAGGGAGCTGGTCCTCTGGAGCTGGGGTGAGGCTGCTGGAACCAGAGCTACCACAGTAGAAAGGCAGGGGCAGAGCTGACAGGGGCCCACCAGCACCGTCCCCACTGCTCTGCAGGCTTTCAAGTTGCAGCCGTCTCGCACAGCAGTGCCCACTGGAAATACTCCAGCAACTTGTGGCAGATGGGCCAGGGAATGTTTTTTGGAGTAGCCTCCAGTGATGACTGGGACCAACAGCCTCACCCCAGAGCCTCTGGTTCCTCACACCCTACCCCCTCTCTCCCCAACTCCTGGACAGGCTTGGCTTTGCCTGTGTTTTGAAGCACAGGGCAGGCAGGAAGATGAGAACCCATCATTCAAGAGGGAACATGGTGAAACAACAATCTCTACACCTAATCCACCAGAAAAAAAGGATTACTTCTGTCATGGGATGGAATCCAAACACAGACCTTAGATGAGTTCTAGAAAGTGGGAAGGAGCTCCCCAATATTGCTGTAATACTGGGTTTGCTCCATTTGATATCAGCAGAGCTTCACAGTGCTCCATTAATAACAGCAACCACTTTTATGTGAAGACCTTTTTCAGGAAAAAAAGGATAAAGAGAAAATGAAAATGCAGTTTGCTGATATTGAATGCCTTATTGTGGAGCTACTAACCACACAAATCTGTCTCTGAATTCTAGTACTACTAACTCTGGCACTTTCATTAAATATTTCATTTATCTAGCAGAACTCCAAGCTCCTGGACTTTTACAGAATCCCATACCATTTAGAAAGCACTCCTACTTTCTTCTCAGAGATGTTCTGGAGGATCCCACTGAAAACATAATAGAAAAAGCACTTCAGCCATTCCCTGTTGAAACTGAAACTATATAAAGAATCTAACTCCCTGCTATGTTCCATCAGTTTTCAGGATACTCCTTACTGGATACCAGTTGGTTTTCTCCAGATTAAACTCTCAAGATTTTTCAAAACAAATCACTTCCAAGCTTGATCAGACCCTACCTAAGCTAGCTAGAAAACAAAACAATAAAAGCAGACAAAAAAGCCACACACACACCCCAAGAGATCATTCATTGTTCCTATTTATAACTATGTTTTAATTTTATTTAAAAATTTAAACATCCAAACTCTGGACTTAATATTAGCCAGCTGTTAATAGTTTAACATGTAAAGCCCAGTTGTCACATTCAAAGTGTTTTTGTGGAGTTTTACTAATGCTTAACTCCTGCAGTCACACCCATTGCTACCCTTGGCGTTACACACATCTTTAAAATGATTTACAATGCTATTTATTTCCATGTGCAAACATCCCATAGAACACCAACACAAATGCTGCAGTTAGCATCTCTCCTTCACACCCATTTGCTCTCCAGGGTGTCTTAACCAGGACAGTATTTGTAAACTGTGCAAGAACAACGCTGAAGCAAAGACACTGCATGTGGCTTAACAAGGAATAACCTTTGGAAAATCATTTAGATGAAGAATCATTTATAGCTTTCCTTAATTGCTGCACCCAGCTCGCTTTGGAGCTCAGTGGCATTACAGAAGCCAAGCAATACCATCTATCAGTGAAAAGCTTAACTCCTTTCAAAATCCTCTATTTACCACTGCTCCAGACATTCCATAAACAAGGTCAACTTCAGCTGGAGTTTTCTGTATTTATTTTCCTGCCAGCAGTGGCATTTTCAGGGGGAGAAAAGAAATCAAATCAGTATAATCTAGCCTTGAGTTCCATATGTTACTAAAGAAGTAGATAAAGGGAGTAGCTGTCCTCCACGCTCCAACAAAACGTTGCCTGAAGGCAAGTCAGTAACACCAGAACCAATATGGTGTAAATTTGGCTTGGGTTGTAGGCCTAAAAAAGTAACCCACAATATGAGGAACCAAGTGCCACAATTCTGCTCTTAAAGACACAGGAGTTTTGGTGGCCTGCGTGGTCTCCTTGCTCAGGCTGAACCTGAGGCACAGAACCACCCCCCTGCCTGCGTGCGGCCATCGGGACACAGCGCAGCCCCGGCACCTGGCTCCCTTCTGACTCTCTGCAGAGGCAGGGAACCCCAAAAAAACCAACAGCCAAACAGCGTCCACCCCCTCCTCCAAAGAGCACGCTACCTAAAAAGCCGGGACCAAATCAGAGCGCTGTCACTGATGTCTGTAACAAACACCATTTGTCTCCCTGCTGCATCACCCTACGGAGTCTGGCCGCTGCCCTGCCGAGGCAAGGTCATTGTTATTTTATGCCTCTTTCACAGATAAAGCAAAGGCCAAAGTGAACATTTTCAGAAGCACTGGCTTTTGAACTGCTGTCTGTCTAGGGATGCCCACCTGAACGCACTGAACCACAAATACTTCAAAACAAATGGATGCAAAAAAACCCCCAGATTAGCCAATTTTTGGATTGTAGGTCAGAACCACACTGCTGGCCAAAACCATGGGCTGCCTTAGCTCTCCTTCCTCACAGTAAGCAGGTTATTAATAAAGGAAGTTTTCTGTCAGAAGACTAGCACTCAAGGACCCAGGAACTTTTCCAAAAGGCAGAAAACTCACTTCTGTGTAACTGTACAAGACTTCACACCCTGCTTATTATCATTTCTATCAGCAGAGCGTTGCTTAGTCGCCTCCCTCCAAAAGGTACTTGGAGATGCAAGGTGCAATATACATGTAAATGATCATTAAAGTATCCTCTGTTTAATTGGGGCATTTCAGACTGGGGCTGCTGTTTTAATGGGTTGCCTCCCAGGAAACTGACTTAACTTATAATGACACAGTGAATAGTAATGACCAGTGTTTAATTGGGGCAGTGTTAGTAAAATTTTGCTTCAGAGGGATTAAATTTAGCTGGTGCCAAGGAGTTAAGTGATTAATCGGGTGTTGAATAGTATGTACTTCTAAACACTGGTCTTCTCCCATTCAATCCTACACCCAGTGAACTTAATGAGAGTTTTGTCATTGACACAGAAGAAGGATCCTCCTCCTAGTACACAAGTTCCCTAATAAACATTAAAGAACACACTCTGCACTAACATATACTCAATCCTGGCTAAGGGTAACAGGATTTTGGCTGCATGGTGCTGAACAGTCCCTCAGCATGGGAAGCCTTCCATGGGAGAGAGCTCTTTAAAAAACAGCATCAGTGAAGTATTAGGAGATGTAAAGCACTACTTAAAAATTAAGTAAACCCCGGGAAGCCATTTGAGAGTGAAAGCTCAAACACCATGTCAATTCTTTGTCCCTTGGCTTACGTATCAGTCTCTTTTTCCCCTTCTTCCTTTTTTTTTTTTTCCACATTATTACAACGTAGATCCTCAAATCCAAAATGAGCACCAGTGAGACAAGTCCCCAAGCTACAAGGTTCTGTGCAGACTCCTGTGGTGCCCATGCAATCACCAGGGCCACTGCACAGAGCTCGCTGCAAGAGAAAGCCCTCACCCACCAGCACAGAATCCCCACCAGAGCCAGCTGAGCACAGACACAGAAAGTGCTCTCAGCTCAAGCATCAGCCAGGCACGTGGCAAGGGAGCCTGGGCTTGGAGGAGCCCTGGTCTGGAAGAGATGAAGCAGCTCATCCACCCCCATAGTCCCAGTTTTAGTTTCCCTGCAACTCCGCACTTGTGCCAACACAATTGGTGGTGTGGTTGCATGGTAAATCAGACTAAGCAACTGGAAGTGTCCAATTCTTAAAAATTAAAAAAACCCAAACAAATAAACTGCACCCTTTGGGACTCTTCTGTTCCGAGCTTCCATATGACACCGTGGTTATGTTCTCAGAGGATTGTCATTTCAAGGAAAAAATAGAGACCTCCACACAATCAGAAAGCTCCCAGTGAGGTTTTAATGGAATTCATCACCACATGGACCTTCATCAATCACAAAAATCACCACCCGTGACCACAGTCCTAGTCCTGTCTCCATGCTTTTGCTCCCATGGTAAGCCTTTGCCAAGATGTTTACGCTCTCCCTGTGCCTCAGTTCTCCCATCTGGGGGAGGAGAGGTGAGGCTGTGAGGATCACCTGCCAATCCTGCAAGGAGGGAGTGCCAACGTTGTGGCACGATTTATGATGATGTATTGGCTAACCACTATAGCTCAGAATCTGAGGAACAGGTTTACTACCAACAGAGACAGGCCAACAGCTGAGATGAAAAAAAGCATCCAAGGAAGAATACTACACCAGAAGTCCCTTCCCAACTCACCTTGAAGCCAAAGTCTTCAGGTTTGCTTGGGCTGGAATCTGTCACGAGTTGAAGCCTATCAGCTCACACAGAGAGGACGCTGATGCCCTAAGTTGTAGCAAACACCAAGGGCCCAACCTTCACACTCACCTCTGACCCCCAAGATCTTATTTTCTGAATCCCAGCAATGACTTCTCTCCAGAGCTTTAATCTCTTTATGCACACACTTAACTTCCTTGCCACAGCAGGTCTGTTTGCCATCAGCCAGGCAAGCACACACCCAAGTGTTGGCAAGATCAGGATATTAGGCATTCTATTTCTCCTCTCTCAGAGGAAGAGTTAATGCAAGTAAGCACACAGACTTGCCACAAAGCAAACACATACCAGTATACAATCACACATACATACTGATAAGTACTTGACACGAACCGAGATACTACTGCGAGTTTATATTAATTACCAGTAGTTAAATACATACCAAAACCTCACCTCCTCAAAGTTTTCCTAAATCTTGTCACAGCGCTTCTCTAATAAGGCGATAGGGAGACCGTGCACTGGGCAGGTCAGGCATAAACAAAGCACCAGCCTTCACTCCCTCTGCTGAAGCCTTCCACGGTTCATCACCCAGTGCCGTGCCACTGCCTGCACGCAGCCTTGCCCTGTGTTGGAGGAGGGAAGGGAGAACAAAATACATCCACGGGCAGCACCGCTTCCAGCTCCCGGGCTCCCAGCGAACCCCTGCGACTCTCCCGCAGCCCAGCACTTGGCTCCTCTTCAGAACAACACAGCAGCTCAGCAGCAAAGTTCCTCTCGCTCCTCTGCCTCCACCTCACGCCCCGTGCTGCAAACCGAACCGGCACGCTGGAGAAACAACCAGTTGTACAGTCACACTACCCTTCAAACAGCAACTCTGAAATCCAGCTGTGATCACAACCAGATTTACCTCTGTCCGGCTGGACCGAGAACTCAAAACACAACAGCAGACAGAGAAACTGATGAGAAAGTTACCCAGAGAGGCGAAATGCTCTCATTGGAAATTCACGTTCCTGTCTGAAAACATGTACGGTTTCTATTTGAAACTATTCAAATAATCACCAACAGAGAAGCCAGTAACAGCAGTTTCTGTCCTCAAAGATAATTGCAAGGGTCAACATGTAAACAAACTGTACATTAAATAAGAAGTTCAGACTGTGAGGTCTAAAATTAATCACTTAAAAAAACCCCAAACAACTCAGTTTCCCAATATCTGTCCAAGCATAATGAAAATTTGTTATTTTATCAATTTAATCTTTTCAAGACTCAAACAGAAGTTTGCTTCTATCTCTCCTGCTCATAGCTGTTCTCTTGTAGCATGATCCTATAATGTACCTGAGTGAGGTTTAGGGAAGAACCAGTTTTACTGTTCTGAAATCAACAGTAGTGCTGCTGCTGACTTCAGTAAGAGCAGAAATAAGCCTCATATTTTCATAACGACATGTCAAGAACAAGGAAACACAACCCATACGACACTATGTTTTCAAGACATTTGTGTTCTTCTAGCCAGTGAACATATCCTACCTTTCCACAGGGTTTACTAGAAAAAACAGAAGTTATATTTCATTTTATGTACACGTTTTGCCTGCTTTAGCATTTGTCCACACTGTAACACACATACGATACCCCATTATCCAATCTGTCTGCCCGTGTTACGAGAAGTCAAACCAGACTCTCTAAGCCACGGGACTTCATGGGACACAGGCCTGAATGCATATAACTCAGCAAGAGAAAACAGACCCACAAGTTTTCAAATTACACACACACCACATAGAAGGCAAGACGCCCACTGTAAGGGTACACACACACACACACTCGTGGCACAAGCAAACAAAAGTGTCACGCTTTTGAGCTGAATACTTGTTTATTCCAAGCTCTTCCCCTTAGAGAGTGTCTGGAAGTCACCTTTTCCTTCCAGGCAGGGAGAGGCAACTGCTAAATCAGCCTGGCTCGGACAGAGTTAGTTGGGAGCAGAAGGGAGATTCCTGGCTGGCAACAAGGCAAAGCGACTCCCGAAGAAAACGCATGATGGAAAGAAAACCGAGGGGCGAGGGAAGGCGAGAGGAAAGCACTGTTTCTTTCCAACAGGCTGCTGGAGAGGAAGGGTCTGGACAAAAAAGGAAACTCAATTTTGTTTCCATTGTCTCAGCCTCATACCGCCTCCACTTAAAACGAGAAACTTTACTGAGCAACCCCTTCTTCAAGAGGCCAAGCTACCGAGAAACACATCCCCGGGCCCTGGCAGAGTGGAGCCGGGCTGTGCAGCCCTGGTTCCCGACCTGCTGACAGGCGAGCGATGCCAGAAAAGGCAGCAAACAGATCGCAGTAATAGGGATATTACAAAATAATAATAATAATAATA
>NW_008598250.1:0-11138 GCF_000691845.1 Merops nubicus
CAGGGGCAGAGCCAGCACGCAGGTCGGTGCCGCGGGGCCTCGGGTTTCCTCTCTGGGAGGAGGTGGTGCCCTGCCTCGTGTGGCACGGCCCCAGAGCTGCCCGGCACCCCGGGGGCGCTGCGCGGCCGTTGCCAAGCGAGCAGGAGAAAGGCAGGAGGCTGCTCGTGGTTTTCTGACAACCCACCTATCATTGACCAGGACTGTGGCAGGAGGTAGGATGCAGAAGCATCTGTTACGAAACTGAATGGAAGTGGCACTGAAATTTGGAGGCTGGGGGTAGTAAGGAAATAGCACAAAAGTAACTTCTAGGCCAGAGAAAAAAGATTGTTGTTCACTTAGAAGCATAACAACAAAATAATCACGTTCCGTGTTGGAAAGATCATGTATTACTTCTTTTGAAAGCTTTGCAAGTCCATACACAGCCAGTCCTGTAAAAATTACACCTTTAGTTCACAATTTAACATTCTGATTATTAGTCTTTTGTCCATATGGATACCCTGGTAATGTCATTTCATTTTTGGAGTACTTGCTCAGCGTCAGAAGTTGTGAAAACTCTTGTACCACTGTAATAATTTTCTTTCTGATAATTTATTTCTTTAAGGTGGCCAAGGATCTGGACCTCCTCAGAATCAGATGCAAGCACCACATGGCCCACCAAATATGATGCAGACCAATCTAATGGGACTTCATGGAAACATGAACAACCAGCAGGCTGGTGCCAGCGGGGTGCCACAAGTTAACATGGGCAACATCCAGGGACAGCCTCAGCAAGGACCACAGTCTCAGCTTATGGGAATGCATCAGCAGATTGTGTCCTCTCAAGGACAGATGGTGAACATCCAGGCTCAGGGATCACTGAACCCTCAAAACCAGATGATACTCTCTCGAACTCAGCTCATGCCGCAAGGCCAAATGATGGTGACACCACAAAACCAAAATCTCGGTCCTTCTCCCCAAAGGATGACACCACCCAAGCAGATGATTCCCCAGCAGGGGCAACAGATGATGTCCACACACAATCAGATGATGGGACCTCAGGGCCAGGTCTTGTTACCGCAGAATTCGATGATGGAACAGATGATGACCACTCAGATGCAGGGAAGTAAACAGCCTTTCAGCACTCAGAACCAGTCCAATGTTATGACGGGGCCAGCTCAGCTGATGAGAGGACCAACCCCAAACATGCAAGGCAACATGGTGCAGTTCAGTGGGCAGCTGATGGCACAGCAAGGCCCTGTGAATGGTAATCCTCCTCAGGTCATGGGAATTCAAGGGCAAGTTTTGAGACCCACCGGACCCGGTCCTCACATGTCTCAGCAACTTGGGGATGCTACTACAACAACAAATAACGATGTGAACTTGACACAGATGTTACCTGATGTTCCTGTGCAGCAGCCAAACATGGTGCCTTCTCACATGCAAGCAATGCAAGGAAACAACAACACTTCAGGGAGTCATTTCTCTGGCCATGGGCTGCCTTTCAATACGGGGTTTAGTGGAACACCAAATGGGAATCAGATCCCCTGTGGTCAGAATCCTGTTTTCCCTGTCAATAAAGATGTTACACTCACAAGTCCACTCTTGGTTAACCTTCTACAAAGCGATATCTCAGCAGGACACTTTGGTGTGAACAACAAGCAAAATAATCAGAACGCCAACAAGCCGAAGAAGAAGAAGCCTCCAAGGAAGAAGAAAAATAATCAACAATTAGAACAAACAACGTAGGTTTAATATTACATTGTTTTTGTAAGGGGCGTGGGGAAGCTCCACAGTCAACTTGTCAATATTTTTTCAGCAAGTGTAGGGTGAGAAAGGACCTGTGTTATTTCATACTCCAGCAGTTTCTCTCGAGAGTCAGGTGGCACCCACTGGCAAGGCTGCCACTGGGAAGTTCGTTCAAGATTAAAAAAAGCAACCATGCAAACATCCCAGCTCGGTCCTAGAGCCAGTTACAGCAGCACTGCTCCTTACCTGTGCTGGGCAGAGAAGTGTAGATGTGGCACGTGGTGCCACAGCCCGAGGAGGAGGAGGCTGCCAGGAGGAGCAGCCCAGCAGCCACGGTCAAAGGTTGGGCAGTGCTTTCAGCAGAATTAGAAGCCTCTATATGTGTGCCACAGAGGTTTCTGTGGTGTTGTTTCCTGAATTATACGTATATCCTGACATGTTTCTGCCTGGAGTTGAGCCAGACTTCTCTCTTAGTTGAAGCTGCAGCTAGAATTTAGAGGGAGGAATCTGGTGCCTCCTGGGCATGAGGATGAGAGCCCAGGCAGTGCTGGTCTTCCTGGCCTTGGGGAGATGAGAGAGTGAGAAACCCACACTTGTTGGGAGGGAAGAGGCAAACAGGTAATACTGCATGAGTGTGCCTGTTTAGGGAAACACAAGACTGCCCAGTCTCTTCATTCCTCTTTGGCCATTGTACTCTTCCTTGGCCAGCTGTCCTGGAACATTTTGCTCTCAGCAGCACATGCTACCAGCACAGGGTGGAAGCCTACTGCTGCTGTACCAGGATTCAGGTAATATCTCACTCCTGTGGTGCTGCAGAGGGCCCCAGGGGCACTGACAGGAATCTGCCTGGTGGAACTTCTCAGCATTGTTTCCAGTTGGCTTTAGCCTGTTTAGTGGAAACACAAGACTGCCCAGTCCCTTCATTCATTCCTCTTTGGCCATCATACTCTTCCTTGGCCAGCTGTCCTGGAACATTTTGCTCTCAGCAGCACATGCTACCAGCACAGGGTGGAAGCCTACTGCTGCTGTACCAGGATTCAGGTAATATCTCACTCCTGTGGTGCTGCAGAGGGCCCCAGGGGCACTGACAGGAATCTGCCTGGTGGAACTTCTCAGCATTGTTTCCAGTTGGCTTTAGGAAAAAGTGTAACTTCAGAATGACAGTTTTAGAGAATTACGCCACAGGAATATCAAACTTTCAAAGTTAAATTCTTAAACAAACAAAAAGGCAGCAGTGGCACATGAAGCTACTGCTGTGGCTCTGCTTCCACCAGTCCCACTCCCTTGAATAACTGTGATAAGTCTTTCCCCTGCAGTTCATGCTGCCTTCTGCAGAGACAGATGTCCAGGGCAGTGCAAAGAGTGGGTGGCAGCTAAGCAATTGTTCAGTATTTTTACCCTTGATTATTCAGTCTGTAGCCCCAACCTGCATTTTCTGTGCAATGTCAAGAGTCCTTGATGAAGATGGAATTAATTTTCTCAGACATTTTCATTCTGGACTGGAACAAGTTGCCTCATCTGTGGCAAGTGACAATCGTTAACTGGCTTAACAGCTCCTGCACTTTGAGTGCTAGTTATGTGCATTTTACAGGTGCAGAACTGCTGCATGGCAAAGGCAAAGCCAAGCATGCTGATTTAATAGGCCTTGGAAAAAGTCTTTCAGGTACCTGCTGTATGATGACGTGTGGTCAGGGTGTGGCCTGTCAGCTCAGCACTGCTGATTTCAGACTAGACCTTGAGGAGTACACGGTCTGCAGCCAGCCAGGAGAACCTGGTGAGAGTCCCCCAGAACCAAGTGGCCCCTTGTGGGTGGAGGGCAGCTCGGAGGCGACCTGGGAGCCCTGGCTGAGGTGCCAGCTCATCTCTTGCTGTGGCTAACTGGTGGTGCCTCGGCAGCCCCTGAGGTGCCAGAGCAGGAGAAGGAGACTCCTCTGAGCGCCGGCAGGGTCAGCCTGGAGCAGGGCCAGCAGCCCTGCTGTGAGTGGTGTTCTGCCCAGCCCTGGAGCTGTGGTGGCCTTTGGCTGCACGGAAGGGAGCTACTGGAGGGCACTTGGGTGTCTTCAATTTGCCATGCTGGAAGCTCTAAGTGTGGGTAGCTGGCAGGAGTGGGCTGTAGCAGCGTGTGGCACAGCAGTGCTGTGTGGTCCAGGTGTAGAGTGGTAGTGGTGCAACAGTGGAACGTGCATCCTCCTGCTTCTGAGCCACTAGATCCTGCAGAGAGTCTCAAATAAATAGCAAGCAGATGTTTTCCTGTTTGTTCTTCACCTGATGTTCGAAGTTACCCAGATGTCTTCCAGACAGTAACAACATCTTACTTTTCTTTGGATCAAAGCCATCCCTGTTGCTGAGGTGCTCCCCAGCCACGAGCTGTGTGGTGCTGCTGGGCACTGCTGGCAGCTCTCAGCAAAGCAGAACAAACCAACCTCCTGTCACCACTAGTCATCTGCATCTCACGTGGAAATTCGGGGGGTTTGCCCCAGATCAAGGATAAAAATGGCCTTGTGTTTCTGGGTTGGAGTGATCTGGTGCGATATGTAAAAAATAAATGCTTCAACTCTAAACAGATTCCAATAAAATAATAGTAACCACTGCTGTATGAGCTGTCTTGGCATGGAAACGACCCAGCATTCAGGGGGAGCAGACAAGTCGGCGCTCTGTTCTGAAAAGAAGATCTGTTATAGCAAAGCCTTGTTAGGGTTTTGGTGTCACTGTCCTTAGTGATGATCACCCGGCTTCAGCGTGGCCTGGGAGCATCAATGAGCACCTCTACAGAGCTCTCCTGGGAGCTTGCAGAGCCCCACGAGGCTATTTGCTTGTTAAAAAGTTTTCATAATAAAAGAAGCCTAAATTACAGCTTTTCTGCTGAGCTGTGACAACTCAAAAGAATTCTTAGCCCATAAAGAGCTTTTAAACCAGATTTCAGTGTGCTTAACAAGGGAAATGCCACTTGGCACTTATTCTATCACTTACATTTTCAGTGAAAATTCTCTTGCTGTTGCTACCTGCAGAATTCTGTTTTGGCACCTGCTATGGATAAGCATTCTGTTAATGAGCTCTTATTAATCACTTTACCCTTGCAGGAGCATTGAGAAGGGACCTGCCCTTAGGAAAGCCTTTGAGATAATTCTCCAGGAGGGTGGCTGCAGTGAAGGCTGGCTCTGACACCTTCCTGCTTCACTTGCTCTCAGCTTCCCTTGCCCCACTGGGCCAGCTCAGCATTTTCCTGTCTTGGAGGTGCTGATTCTCTCAAATCTGATTTTGATCACTTTCTCTGTGTCAGAAGCAGATAGGATGCTCTTCCTCTCGATTTCTTCTCTGTCATTCTTCCTCAGAAATTTTAGAATCCAGAGCTGCAGACCTTGTGTGGAAATGCAGCTAATTTGATAAATGTGCTAAAAATTGTTCTGGTTTGTTTCTCCTTAGAAATAATTCCTGAGATGTGATAATATAGTAACAAAGGCACTATCAGTCATGTGGTTTGCAGGCTGAGCCATGTTGGAATGTAAATAGGACGAGTGTGCTATTGGAAGAGTTTATTCAGCTGAGCCTAAAAGTTTCAAGGGTTTGCTTAATTGAGCAACTCGGCGTTGGAATGCAAACCAAGACATCTGGGAAAAGGTTGTTGCAAAGGGTTGTGTCTGCTCAGAACCTAGACACTGTAGGTAATGGGATGTGAGCTGAGGACAGAGGTGCCAGACCAAATGTGAGTGCAGGTGAAGCGTGTGGTTAATTCTGTCAGCAGTGCACAGACAGATGTTTGGGGTTCCCCTGGGCACAGCCCATGAACACCACGGGCAGGGGCAGGACAGAAGCAGTGCCCTGGGTGCAGTGGCTGCTGGCACCCAGACGTGCAGGGTCCAGTGTGAGGCACAGGGGAGATGTGGAGATGGTGAACAGGACAAAGAAGTTTCCAGCCAGATTCGGAGAGCTTTTCACCATAGGTTGGAGGTGACAGTGCCCCTGCAGACACAGGACGTGGAACCCCCCCAGCCTGAGAGGACAGGTGCCCATCTGGGAGCGAGTCCTGGTGTGGAGCGTTGCCCCGTGTCGCCAGGGCTGCTCCTGCTTGCTGCTCTGCTGGGGCTCATCTCTGCACACCTTGTGTCAGCACATGCAGCCCTTTCTTTGGTTTTGTTTTTCTTTTGGTTCTCTGGGTTTTTGTTTTGTTTTCTGGAGTTCACTCCCCACTCTGACAAGGGGTTTTCTATCTAAAAGTTGTGCTTGAGAATGCAGCTGCTGGAGCAAAGGGCTCAAATCCTTACTGTACCTCTCTTTTTTTGCATGCAAAGCAATAGAAAGGAGGACAAATAGGGAATGTTTGTCCCTCTCACACAAACTTCTCATCTTGTGTTTTATTCATGTACAGAACTTGATATTTTTTGGGTGAGTGGTGTTTGTTAAATATGCCCAGTGAATTTCAGCTGCTCTCAAAGCTCAGGTCCATCTCCCCAGCAGTTCCAGTAGCAGTCCTTCCTACACTGGCTGCTCTTCTTTGCAGACAGAATTCCTGTCTGCTTGGCAGGCTTTGTGCTGCTTGTCTGATGAGACCCATCTGGCAGGAGATGTTTTCTAAGAACTGATTTTGCACCACCACAGTTTTCTAGGTTAAAACTGTTGGAGCAGTGATGCTCTGCAGCAGCTTTTACCTAATCTTTCACTGTGGCATTTTTAATCTCCCACCATCATAAAGAAATCACAAATGACAAAATTACAAATTGAAGTTTGTGTTCACAATTTTAGGCAGTTATTCCAGCTGATGTTGCTGGCACCTACATCAAAGGCTGCAGCTTCTCTCAGTGGTTTTGCTGCCAGAATTTTTGTTTATTTGTGGCTGCTAATAAAATGCTTCTGGGGCATGTGAAAATGGGCATTTTGCCAATTCTCATCAAGTTTATTGGTGGAAGCCCATAGGCTTGGAACAGCTGCATCACAAAAGAATCACTAATGTGCTGGGTTGGACAAAAGGTTTAACTCCAGATACTTTCCTTGGTAACACTTGCACACTCGGGAGCAGTGCTTAGAATAATTCTGTCTGCCACATTTCTTACCTTTCTTCTCTCTTGGTTTATGTTCTCTCTGGATTTGACTTGCAAAAGGTCAGGGACTTTCAAGTCACAGGCTGGTGTTTGAACATTGGCTGGGTAGTTACCAGGACATTAGGACAGGCCTGGATCTCTCCATGCCAGCTCTACAGATGCCAGAAACTTTTAGTCTCAAGTAAAATGTATATACTTCAAATTCTTATTTTGATGAAAATGTCTTTTGTTGTTGGCATTTCTGTATGATTGTGTCTCTTTGTTGGCAGTGGGCTTATTTTGATGTCTTTAATTTTAACTCACTGTAAACTTTATGTAACTATTACACAGATCTCCCTACAGCCTTCACATATTTGTGAAGCTGATAAGCAGTTCATTACTTTTTATCTTACATCCTCTGACCTTTTCTAACTATAGAAACTTGTTTTATTCTAAGTCTGCAAAAGCTGTCTTCATTCAGTGAAAGTGTTTGGTACTGAATCTGAACAATTTTAAATTGTCCTAGAGAGTCTCCTGGAGCATCAGGTATCCCTGGAGCAGGACTTGGGTGGCTGAAGGACTGACTGTGAGCCATCAGGTCCTGAGGAGACCACGTGGATAATCAGGGGGCTGAAACATCTCTGCTTGGAGAAAGGCTGAGAGAGTTGGGCTGGTTCAGCCTGGAGAACACAAGGCTCTGGGGAGACATTATTGCAGCCTTCCAGTACTCAAAGGGGCCTCCAGGAAAGCTGGAGAGGGACTTTGGGTCGGGGAGTGCAGGGATGGGACGAGGGGTATCAGCATTAAACCAGAAGAGGATAGAGTTAGATTGAACAAAGGGGTTTGCAGTGATTTATGATGAGGTGGTGGATGCCACGTCCCTGGAAGTGTTCAAGGCCAGGCTGGACAGGACTTTGAGCAGCCTGGTCTAGTGGGAGGTGTCCCTGCCCAGGGCAGGGGGGCTGGAACTAGATGATCTTTAAGGTCCTTTTCAACCCAAACCATTCTGTGATCACTTACAGAGCCTTGGTGTCAGAGGTCTGTGCTCTGGCAGGTGACTTACAGTTCCTGATAGGTCAGTGTGTTTTTGCTGTGATAGTCACAGAGGTCTCTGGTACCTTGAGCTGGTCACTTCTGGGTATGATACTGGAAGAAACAGTGCTGCCTTTAAACTAGTTCCTATGCATCTACTCATGATCACACTGGTGAGGCCACACCTTGAATCCTGGGTTCAGTTTTGGGCACCTCAATACAAGAAAGCCCTTGAGGTGCTGGAGCAGGTCCAGAGAAGGGCAACCAAGCTGGTGAAGAACTGGTCTAGAGCACAGTTCTTACGAGGAGTGGTTGAGGGACTTGGGGCTGTATAGTCTGAAGGAAAGGAGGCGGAGGGGGGAGACCTTATCACTCTGGGCACCTCCTGAAAGGAGGCTGTGGTGAGGTGGCTGCTGGTCTCTTCTCACAAGGAACAAGCAATAAGACAACAGGAAACAGCCTCAAGTTGCTCCAGGGTGGTTTAGGCTGGACATTAGGAAAAACTTCTTCCCTGAAAGGGTTGTCAAGCCCTGGAACAGGCTGCCCAGAGGAGGGGTGAAATCACCATTCCTGTATGTGTTTAAAAGTCCTGTAGATGTGGTGCTGAGGGACGTGGTTTGCCCATGGACTTGGTAGAGTCAGGTTAGCAGTTGGACCTGATGATCCTGAAGGTCTTTCCCAATGTAAACGATTCCTGACCTCTATGGGTGTCACAGCAGTGTTAGAGGGAAGCCTGTTTGGTTCCAATATGTATAATCTGAAATACCCGTTGGCATTCTCCTGGCTGTAAAACTCAGATTCAAGGCAGAAACAAAGGAAAGGAGTGTCTAAGATAGCAGAGCACCAGGCCACTTGTTTCCTTTGTGGTAGTATTGAAGGCACAGGAGTGACTGTCAGCAGACCTGGGCTCTGTGTTCTAGCTCGTGCTGTTCCAGAGGCAGTGGCACCTCTTAGTGAGTCACTTGCAGGTCTGCAAGAAGTCCTAGAAGTTAATTACTTGAGGGCTTTGTTATGGAAGCAGAAGTCTGATGCTGATGTGAGGGCTGGTTCTTAATTGCAATTATCTTTCTTTCAGTTCTTCAGAACCACGTCCAGCGGGCCTGGAGGAGAGTGATCAGTCATCAATGTCTGGAGAGCAAGGAATGAGTTTAGATAATGCAGGCCCTAAGCTGCCGGATTTTGCAAGCAGGCCACCAGGTAGTATGATTTTTCTGTGGTGTATCTGAATGTCAGAGCTGCAGAAGAGCTTTTAATTGATCTTTGTGACAGTTCTGTTTTAGTTGTGTTGTCACGTATTCAAGTCCAAAACTTATTTTCCTCCTAGTAACTAATTGATACCATTGTTTAAGTGTCTTCTTTGAATTAGCTCCAAATGAAGAGGTGGCCACGTTCTGATGTATTATCCTGCAGGTATCATTGAATAATGCAGAGCTATTCAGCAATAACATAATTGATAAATCTGTATCTCTAGCTGTAGCACACACTGATGCCTAAAAAATGTAGCATTAACCAATATCTAATTTTGCAGAATTCAGAAATAGAGATTGCAGTTGGAATTATCCTTTGCACGTATGGAGGATTAAATCCAGGAAAGGATTTGCATCATAAGCTACATGAGTGGCTCTCAGCACCATTTTTGGCCAAGTAACACATGACAGATTCCACTTTGTACACTAGAAAATGTCAGATCTGTAGCAGGTATGCTAGTGCACGTCCCGCAGGGCCTGTCAAACTCTTCAAGTTTGTTTTAAGGAGTATTAATTAGTAAAAGTCCAACTGGACATTTGCAAGTGGAAGCGAACCCAGGGGTGGCTGCAGAGACTTCTCAGGTGGCATTGATCTGGAGTCACAGCCAGTAGCTGGTACAGTACACAGAGAGATCTCCAGGTAAATGTCATGCAACGGATTCACACCTCAAGCAGAGGTATTTTTAAGAATTAAGTGCAGCTTTTGTCCGTATTTGTGAGGCCTGTTTCCTGAGCCTGGCTCTCACGTAAGATAAGCAGGCCTGGCTTTGCTCTGTGTCTGATCCTGTTCCTTGCAGAAATCCTGCTTTCCCTGGTCTTTGGTTCTAACGGCCGTGGCATCTTGTCATCACAGGGTACCCGTCTCAGCCCGTGGAGCAGAGGCCTGCCACCCCAGCCCCGTCCCCACCCGCAGCCGCAGCCGCCCGCGCAGCAGGCCCAGGCGCCGGCACAGACGCCGCAGCAGCAGCAGCAGATGATGATGATGCTGATGATGCAGCAGGATCCCAAATCGGTCCGGCTCCCTGTCCCACAGGGGGTGCACCCCCCGAGAGGGCCCCTGAACCCCGAGGCTCAGCGCGTGCCGCTGCAGCAGGGCGGAAACGTGCCGGTGATGGTTAACCTGCAGGGCCCCGGGTCGGTGCCTCCATCCCCTGACAAGCAGAGACTTTCCTTGCCAGGCAATCCCCCTCTGGGGAACAGTGCAAGGAAAATGGTTTATCCGGACAATGTACAGAACCCTTCCAGCTCACCCCTCGGAGAGGTTTCGTCAGTACCCTCCCTCCCAGAAGGAGGTGGAGCCGAAGGCCCCCCAGCATCGGCTGCTCAGAATAATCTGACATCTCATTTAGTAGTTTCACAGAACCAGTTAATGATGACGGGACCCAAACCTGGACCTTCCCCACTTACAGCTGCCCAAGGTGCAAGTCCCCAGCAGCAGTCCAATTCCCTGCCGAGCGCTCTCACACACCACTTCCCAAATGTTGCCACCCCATCGCAAACGTCACGGCCGAAAACCCCAAACAGAGCAAGCCCAAGGCCATACTATCCTCAGACCCCAAATAACCGTCCGCCCAGCACAGAACCCTCAGAAATCAGCTTGTCTCCAGAGAGACTCAATGCTTCTATTGCTGGGCTGTTCCCTCCCCAGATTAATATTCCTTTACCTCCCAGGCCTAACCTCAATAGAGGATTTGATCAGCAGGGTCTTAATCCCACTACTCTGAAGGCCATTGGACAAGCCCCATCCAATCTCACAATTAACAATCAGTCTAGTTTTGCTGCTCCACAGTCACACAAATTGGAAGGTGCAGTCATTAATTCAGGAAAACAAACCAACACTGGAGGGACAAAGAGAGCAAGTCCTAGCAATAGTCGAAGGTCCAGTCCTGGATCCAGCAGGAAAACTACACCAAGCCCCGGCAGACAGAATTCAAAAGCAGCTAAATTATCCTTGACAACTCAGCAGAATCCATCTCTCTTGCAGAACATGGAATTACAGAGAAATATGATGGCTGGTACCTCCTCTTTACCAACACCTGTGACTACGAGTTTCCAAAGTAATAACATGCTAAACAATCAGAATCCTGCAGTTTCTGTACCTGCTGTGGCTGGCATTCCT
>NW_008598250.1:11168-12161 GCF_000691845.1 Merops nubicus
GAAGACAATAAAGAGAGCCTGAGTGTGCCTCCAGATAACGAGTGTCAAAGTGCACAAGGTGTCCAAGGTAACAAAGACCAGCCCAGTATTGAACTCAAAGGTATCCCTACTCCAGAAATGAAGATGGTGGTTCCAGAAGAACAGCCAAAAAAAGATGGGCAAGCCTTAGACACCGGTAAGCTTCCGGTCATGGAGGATAGCAAACCCATGGTATCTCCAGCTATGAGGGAGGCACCAACGTCTTTAAGTCAACTCCTTGACAATTCTGGAGCTCCTAATGTAACCATTAAGCCCCCTGGGCTGACTGGTCTTGAAATGGCACCCGTAGTCACCACTGGTGAGGAGCTAAAGAAGATAGCTGTCATTCCCCCACTGCAAGATTCATCCTCAAGCAAAGAGCCATCTAATTCTCTCAGCTTGCCTCAAAATAATGAGCCCTGTTCAAATCCAGGGCACCAGGAACTGGGAGACGCAACCTCAGCTGTGGCACAGAGTGTTCCTTCAGTAATGCAGAGGCCTGTCAGCTCTTCTTCTGTTTCGGCTCCTTTACCTGCCAGCCAGATCACAGTGTTTGTGACTTCAAACCCTATCACATCTTCTGCCAACACATCAGCACCTCTGCCGTCCCACTTGCCGCCTGCGCTGGTGTCGACGGTGGTGACGATGCCCAGCGCGGGCAGCAAGGGGCTGGTGTCGGAGGGGCAGCCGGCGGCCCAGCCCAGCACCCGCCCGCAGTTCATCACGCCCGTGTTCATAAACTCCTCCTCCATAATCCAGGTGATGAAGGGCTCCCAGTCGAGTTCGAGTCCCACGGCCCCCATCACCTCTAACTCCAGCCTGATGCCCCAGTCGGTCGCTGTCGTTGGCCCTCTGCACATACCCCAGAACATCAAGTTCTCCTCGGGGCCCACTCCTCCCAGCACCTCCTCCAGCAGTCCCGGTTCTGGCATCCCCGCCAGCCGGCCGCTGGTTCTTAGTCCCTTGGCACCTCCT
>NW_008598250.1:12253-12512 GCF_000691845.1 Merops nubicus
GCCCAGAGGACGCTGCTCAGAGCATTGCCCAGGGTGACCAGTGCTCTGTGACGGCAGCGCAGCCCGGACCCGTCCTGTCCCCTCTGCTTACGGGCAGCCCGGGCTCCGGGAACAGGCGCAGTCCTGTTTCCTCCAGTAAAGGGAAGGGGAAGGTGGACAAGATCGGCCAGCTCCTGCTCACCAAGGCCTGCAAGAAGGTGACGGGCTCCCTGGAGAAAGGGGACGAGCAGTGCGCCGGGGACGGAGACGCGGAGGGCCA
>NW_008598251.1:0-5274 GCF_000691845.1 Merops nubicus
TTGGAGAAAGTAACTAGATGCATGCATTTATGGCCAATTCTTGCAGTTTCTACTGCTTGCTAAAAATTACCAAATGAAAGTATGGGGTGGTTGTTTTAAGATTTATATGGATACAATTAATGGTTTACTACCACTGGTTCATTAATATAATGCTATAAAAATATTTGAGGGTAAATACTGCATGAAACTAGTAATAGTTATTTGCTACATATCTAAACATTTTCTATAGAATATGTAAATATATAAATATATCTAAATATAAATTTCAATATAATTTTACAATTTCATTAAGTGTAAGCTCTATGTGAATTCAGTGTGACAAAAACAAATTCACCTACAAATTTTTGTGTAGAAAGAATATGAAAATGTACATCACAAAAGGCAAGAATTTGCAGCAGAATAAAGTGTAAGGAAAACACAAGTAACCCCTCTGCACTGCAGAAAAACATTTCTTCAAATGAGAAAATGCACTACAGCAGGTCACATGGACTGCTGAAAGTCAAAGGCTCAGTGACTACACACACTATAAGAACCAGACACAACTTCAAAAGCCCTGTAAAAAGTCTAGATAAGAGCAGTTGTTCTGGCAAGCAATCCTCTGCATGCCCTTTGCCCTGGCATAAATAACTGTGCAATCTCACAGTACAATCTGCTCCTTCTTCTGCCCTTACCATTTGTCCAGCTCTTGCATAACCACAATAGGCACCTCAACTCTAATGAGTAAGGAAAGGTAATTTTATCAGACAGAGGTAGAGAACAATGTAAAGAAGAAAATAGATTTTAAAAGGGAATTTAATGAAAGGTCAGAAGAAAAAAAACTTGTAGGCTGGTTGAGGTTTTTTTTGCCTAAGGAAATAAAACCAAAACCACCAAGACAATAAACATGAATTACACCACAATGTGCTTGCTAGAAGTGAGTACTCTGAAATAACTAATCTCAAGAATTCTCCAGGACAAAAGAGGCTTGGAATACTTTGATTTACAATAAGTCATCATCCTCTTTACCCACTCTCACATAGGTTTCTCTTGTCTCAGAATCATTTAATTGCATTTCTCTTTCTTTGCTTGTTTTCCCACAGTATTTATATTGATTGACCACTCCTGGGTTCATTTGATTTAGTTATAGGTTAAATAATCTTGCTAACAAGCCAAGACTGTGAAGTTTGTTTCTAGCAACACAAAGTTCTCCAAACACCTTACCTGTATATAAAAAAAAATTATGTTCTTTTGATTTTAAGAAACACAGGCTTTTAATGTGAAATGCTTCCCTGTGAGCCACTATCTCTTTTAAAACATGGTGAGGATCTCTAAAGATACAACAGATATTTAAAATATCCCACATAAAGATATCTTTTTCAGGTAGGTTTGACAGAAATTTGTAGAAGATGTAACAATTCTGCCACAATCTCACTCCCATTTCCTCTATACATCAGTCTCTCACAGAAAGCTAACGGGCATAAGGCTGTAAGTGTAAAAAGATGAGAAGGGGGCAGAAGCCTCAGCACTGTTACATTCATCAGTAGTGGCATGTCTTCCACATAGCACCTCCCAATTAGAACATCATTACTCCAAAATGCCTCCCCTTCTAGATTTGGAATTTAATTGAGTTACCCTTTCAAACCAACTGCTAAAGTAGCTGTGAGATCACATAATGGTATTTCTATGAGTAGCTGTTATGCAATGCTATAACTGGGGTTAACTGTGGTTTCATCTCAATTTGAGATGAATTTCTCATGGGCACCCAAGCTACCTTACAAGACATACATTAATATAAACTATAAAAGCAACCACTGGTGTGCAATTCAACATATCAAGTTTACATGATTTACTCCATTAAGCACATTTTTTGTAACTAAATAATAGCCAATAGTTTATACATACTTTTAAAAATACAGTTCTATGCTCAGATTAAATTCTTATCCATGGTCTAAAAATACATTATTGAAAATAATCCCACAATATTTTTGAAGTAATATTTATGTTGACAGAATATGAGGTTTTTTCTAACTCATTCCATACTTATATTCAGTAAAATCACTGTTATTTTAGTGAACAAACATTAATTTTGCCAGATAAACCAAAATAGTGTATTTTTAATAAAAAATATAAGGTGACTAATACAAAACAAACTTCCCTTCCAAGGACAAATCTCCAAACAATCATAGTCACTACCTTGAAAAGCAAAGATTTTTCAAATACCTCACTGCAGTAAATTCCAGATACTAAAATAAGACAACTTAATGCAGCTTGTTAATAAAATTCATTGAAAAAGACTCAAGAACTACACAGTCATGAATACTTCTATATACTTCTACTAATTATACATATACACATCGATTCATATTTTAGGAAAGTGAATATGCTGTTGTCAGTACTGATTTGTTTTGGTTTTAATACAATGTGCTAAGTTACTAGTGAGGATCCCGGCATACAGTGCAATACAAATATACACATTATAAGAAGGTGGTAGCATGTCCCTGATCATATTAAACGAAGTTTAAGCATCAAGCCTCTTTCCAACCTATCAACTTCAAATTTTTAGTCAAAATGCCGAGTAAACTGCAAAGAAAGTGGACATATCCTTTCTTGCAGCTAACAATCACAGGAAAATTCATCAGTTGGAAGAAAATATAAACTCCTCCAGACTTCCTTAAATACCAAATACAGTATTTATGCTTTCTCCACCAATTACTGCTGTAGATCTTTTTTTCTTCTATATTAATTCAAAGTGCACTGGAAATACTTAGAGCATCTTTACAGAGTGAGAACAAGGGCAAAGATCCAGCCAAAGAGAAAAGCCATGGGTAGGTGTGTCAAAGACTTTAGAAAACCTTGTGAATACTACTTCTGGTGGTGCACACACTCTACTTCCAGTTGATCTGGGTCTTGAAAATCGGGTCTGGCTGTACAAGTTTTGCCACGATTTTCTCATTGCTTGGTTTATACAAATTACTACTAAGAAGTGTCTGTAGTTCATGGAGGACCAAAATCCTTGAACCTCACAACAAGACCACAGTATTGTATTTTACTTTTCTGAACTACAAAAATACATAAATGCTGACAATTATCCATCTATTTTTTCCCTCTGTATTTCCCTCTGGCCGTTCGCTAAGTGGACAGATGTATGCTGCTCAATAGCTCACCCTCTGTCATTACACCCATAGAATAGATTATGGGTACACAGTACTAATGAGACCCTCAGAACAAAATATTAAATGTCAGTCACCCTTGGAAACACATAGCAAATTAAAACTAATTTTGTGTGTACACTACAAAATTACAAATTGGTTTTGACATGAGCAGAATAAGATAAAAAGCCTGTAACAGAAAGCAGGAGGATCTGGACTTTATAATCAAATAAAACACTGATGCACGTTAGAAAAAAAATATCCCAGCTTGGTGACTCAGCTACATCTCGTGGGTACTATTATGATGAATGAAGAAGGCTGCTGGATCAGTAGAGAGTTCTTACTCAGACACTCTCCCAAATCAAATTACAAGTCAAAACAATAGGGAGGCACCTCAGTATAGCCTGTGGCGTGATGATCATGACTAACGCTGATATTACAGTGAGGTGTTTTTATTTCATTACATACTTTTAAGTTTACCTTCCTCTTTTCTGCCCACCCCAAGGATGTGTAGCAGGCAAGGGGGTCCTTCCACCTCCTGCTGCTCTGAGAGCCTCTCTTATCAGACATCTTCGGAAGTGTTCAGTCATGTTGGATGGAGTTTGAGCAACCTGATCTAGTGAAAGATGTTCCTGCCCACAGCAGTGGAGTTGGACTAACTGACCTTTAGAGGTTCCTTCCAACCCAAACCACTATTGGATTCTATCATCTGTGGGACATGTAGGTGCAGGCAGAGAAGTAGTCCTGCATACACCCATACGTTGCCTACACTTACAAAAATCTGACATCTCATATGACAAATACAAATCCAGTGTGCTAGACAGATCCCCTGAAAGGAGCAAATAAGCTCTCTGATTAGCATCATCACCAAGTAGATGTTACAGTACGCTTTTCTTCTAATAAAACAGAAGGCAGAGAACTGCTTGGATGCTCAGAACAACCAGATGTGCTTCAGGACAGATTCTCCACTTCAATACCCCAGAATTACACCAGTATGACTCCACTGAAATAAGACTGTGTTAAACAGAGTAGAGACTGAGATTGTCATCTCTAACAGTCTGCTAGCCTTGTCACCCTGTATTTCTTTTATGGGTCTACTGGTGGGTGACTTATGATGAGAATTCTTTCTTTCCCATCAAGGTAGCACAAACACTACTGAAGCCCTAGTAAGACTAATTTTGATAATTTAATGGGACTTGTGCAGCTTGCATGCCTTATGCTACCACTGTTTAAAAGAGCATTTCATTGGGAATGCATCTGCACTGCCAGACTGAGAGGTCTGGAAAATCTGCTGACTTCTGAAATACTTTAAATTGCTTCCTCACTCATTCTAAGGAGGAGGAAAAGTTTTAGCACATCTCTCTTCCTAAAGTGAAAAAAAAAAGTGTTAACAGTCATAATGTACAAAATGAGGGGTTCTTAAAGAAAAGAGATGAATAAAATATCAATTACTTCAAAGATCATGTAGGAAAAAAGGAAAGGAAGATAGCGAGGGACTATAATGTAAACATCCTGCTGTCTTCAGAAATCATTGCAAAAATGTGGTTTTCAAATATTTTCAACTGCTAATCTGTTCCACATGTTTCTAATTAAACCTTCCCAGCAATGCAAAGCACACGTGCCTCAATGAATTAACACAAAAGATATACACATCAAAACATCAAACCACAGAATTACCTGATTTTTGGTTTCATAGGACTCATAATCTCCCTCCCGAGATATGAACATCTCTCTTTCTTAAATCTTACAAATTTCAAGGTTTTCTTTACACAGCGCATGATTTCAGAACAAAGTAGCACATTACTAGCCTTTTATTCCTTTCCTCCAACACTGTTCTTAAAATATTCACAGCCCAGAACATCAAAAGGAACTGTCACTCCCTCAAACTAACCCTGACTACCAAACACATTAGGAAGGCTCTCATCTCTTCAAAAGCTTGTCCCCTACGATGTGTTTGGGTTTCCATCCAGCAGCATTTTATGAAAGCACTTCACACTCATTTTTCAGTGGAGAAAAAAAAAAAAAAAAGGGAAGGGGGTGGAACCCTTAGAGATGTTCTTTGTCTCCTGGGGTTTGAAGGCATCTGTCTCCAGAGAGCAATCGGAGGCTACGCAGCCACGAGTAAGTGGAGTGGCTCCCGAGCGCG